>NC_041388.1:164679757-164747705 GCF_002162155.2 Triticum dicoccoides
CTCCGGGCGGCACGGCGACCTCCAGGACAACTACACCGGCGACCACCGCGCGTTCTTCCCATGGTGTGCGCGCCGAGTAGCGTCACGAGGATGGTGACCCTGGGCACCGCCATGGGAAGAGCCCTGTGCGTCATCGGCAAGATGAGGGGGTTCAGCATGCTCACCGAAGCGCCAGCGAAAATGGCGCACAGACGCTTGGTCGTGACAGAGCTCCTTCTAACGTAGTTAGAAGTCGAAGTGCACCGCGAACCACGCAGCTATCGCCGCCGCCCACGCCAGCGGAAGCTTTGGCACGCGCCCAGCTGCTCCTCGACTTCCCTCCTGCTGTGGAGAAGCTCGATGAGTGGAGGGCCAACATCCGGAGCCTCGTCGCCGTCAGAAACAAAGACGATCCACGACTAGCGGGGCCCTCGGGCCGGCGCTCCACTGAGCCACTACATGCTGGCACTAGGACTGGGGGAGCCGCAGGCACGGTGCACTCTCCTCCTCCTCGCCGGCCGCCGTGGGCGTCGGCCCGTCGCGACGATGCTTGTGACAACATCTCCATAGCGTCGTCCGACCCGTGGACCCTTCGAGACCAGCGCCAGGTCCTTCGGGAGCGAGCTCACGAAGACGCTCGAACCATCATCGAGCGCCGGTGCGAAACACGCCGCCAGTCGGACAAGCGGGCGGGACCCGCTATGGACCACCCGGCACTGGGGGCCCCCAGCGGCCTACCTTACGAGGTGGGCTGCCCGGCTTTTACCCGTGAGCTAAGGTAGTTCCAGTGGCCGTCCAACCGCACGTTCAAGCTCGACGTCGGTGAGAAGTACACCGGCAAGACCCATCCGTCCGAGTTCCTTAGCATCTACACCATCGCAATGCAGGCCGCTGGGGCTCGCGACGACACGGTGCTTGCCAACTATTTTCCGCTGGCGCTCAAGCCCAATGTGATGTGCTGGTTGATGCACTTGCCGGCGGATTCCATTTCTTCCTGGTCAGATCTGTGCCATGAGTTCGTTGGCGCCTTCACAGGAGGCCACCAAGCTCATGGCCAGGCCAGTGATCTGCATATCATTCCCCAGAAGGAAGGGGAGACCCTGCACAAGTACATCCAGAGATTCAGCCGGGTGCAGTACAACATCCCTGACGTTCATCCCGCCACTGTGATTAGCGCGTTCCACCAGAACATATGCAGTCGCAAGATGCGCGAGGACCTGGTGATGACCAAGGTTAAAGATGTGGCTGAGCTCTATGTTCTGGCCGATAGGTGCGCCCGGGCTGAAGAGGGAAGGAAGTACCCCGGCAAAGATGTCGGCGCGGAAGGCAGGCCCAATAGAGTGGACACCAGAAGCCAAGGCAGCACTGCATGATCTGAAGAAATACCTTTCCTCCACATCGATACTGGTTGCGCCTAAACCACAAGAGCCGTTGCCGCTGTATCTGGCGGCAATGAATCAAGTGGTCAGCACCGCACTGGTGGCACAGAGGGAGGTCGACGAGGAGGCAGCAATGGCGGTAGAACCAGCGGGTGGCAAGCCAAAGATTCCCCTGGCAGGGCCTGGTGCCGACAAGGCGCGGCCGCCGGCAGAGTCTGGTGCCACCAAGGCAATGCCCGCGCAGTCGAGTGAAGTGGTGCCAAAGAAGAAGATGATGCAGCACCCGGTTTACTTTGTCAGCTCCCTCTTGTAGGGGGCTAGGTCGAGGTATTCCGGCGTGTAAAAATTGCTCTTTGGCCTCCTTATGGCCTCGAGGAAGCCGCGTCACTACTTCCAAGCCCACGTGATCACTGTCGTCACCCGCCTCCCGTTGCAACGGATACTGCACAACCCGGACGCAACCGGAAGGATTGTGGAATGGGCCTTGGAGCTGTCAAGTTTCGGTTTGAAGTTTGAAAGTACCTCGACAATTCAGAGCAGAGTCTTGGCGGAATTCGTCGCAGAATGGACCTCGATGCCCGACGAAGAAGTCCAGGAGACCAATCTCCCCGGCAAGGAAGCAAACCGTGACTGGATCATGTACTTTGATGGGGCCTTCTCGCTGCAAGACGCTGGTGCCGGTATGCTACTCATCGCACCCACCGGAGAACACCTCAAGTACGTGATCCAGATGCACTTCCCCAGGGAGATGTCCACCAACAACACCACCGAGTACGAAGGATTGATTGCCGGTCTCAGGATCACGGCAGACCTCGGGGTTAAGAAGCTCATCGTCAGGGGCAACTCGCAGCTCGTTGTCAGGCAGGTCAACAAGGATTATCAGAGCCCATTGATGGAAGCCTGCGTAGATGAGGTGAGGAAGCTGGAGGAACGCTTTGACGGTATCCAGGCGGAGCACGTCCCCCGAGCGGAGAACGACATCGCCGATTACCTGTCAAAGCGTGCCGCATTCAAGCTACCTGTGGAACCAGGTACCTTTTTGCTTCGGTTAACTCAACCATCTGTCAAACCATTAGCGGGGCAGAACAAGCGGAGGAAATCAGGTCCCGGCAAGTACTTTTCTACCGAGCCCCCTAGGGCCGCCGGCAAGGGTGCTGCCGTGGACGCTGAGCCTGCCCAAGAGCAACTGGCTCCGACAGGGCGTCAAGCCCTGGCCGTAGAGACAGCCGCTCTCATGGCCGAAGAAATGCCTTTGGTCCTTGCCGTCGAGCCCCAGGCTTCGGCATGGGCGCAGCATATCGTCCACTTCCTCCAAACAGGGGAGCTTCCTAAGGAGCAGGAAGAAGCAGAGAAAGTAGCCCGTCGGTCCGCCCTGTACCAGTTTGTCGATGACGTCCTGTACCGGAGGAGGCCAAACGGTGTGAAACTCAAGTGCATCCCCCGGGAGGAAGGACTGGAGCTGTTGGCGCAGATACATGGAGGCATATGTGGCTCCCACATAGGGTCAAGGGCCCTTGCCGGGAAGGCATTCCGGCAAGGTTTCTTCTGGCCCACCGCCCTCCAGGATGTGACGGCACTAGTAACCAAGTGTGAAGCATGCCAGTTCCATTCAAAGTAGCTTCATCAGCCAGCTCAAGCCCTTCAAACAATCCCTCTCTCCTGGCCATTCTCGGTCTGGGGGTTCGATATACTGGTCCCTTTCCCCGCGTTGTCGGGGGCTTTGAGTACTTGTACGTTGCAATCGACAAGTTCACAAAGTGGCCGGAAGTGGAAGCAGTGTGGAAGGTGACTGCTCAGTCAGCTGTCAAGTTCTTCAAAGGACTGGTCTGCCGTTTTGGTGTGCCAAACAGAGTCATCATCAACAATGGCACACAGTTCGCAAGCCACACCTTCATGCAGTACATCCAAGACCTCGGCAACAAGGTCTGTTTTGCTTTCATGGCACACCCATGGAGCAACGGCCAAGCAGAGAGGGCAAATGCTGAAGTGTTGCGAGGCCTGAGAACAAAGACCTTTGACAAGCTGCACAAGAGTGGAAGGTGCTGGATTGATAAGTTGCCGGCGGTTCTTTGGTCGATCAGAACGACGCCAAATCGAGCCACCGGCCAGACACCTTTTGCCCTGGTATACGGGGCAGAAGCAGTTCTCCCCACGGAACTCATATATGGGTCACCTCGAGTGCTCGCTTATGATGAGCTTGAGCAACAGCCGTTGCGCCAAGATGACGCGACGCTCCTTGAGGAAGATCATCTTCGGGCGGCTGTGAGAGTGGCACGCTACCAGCAAGCCTTGCGCCGCTATCATAGTCGCAAGGTTCATGCCCGAAGCCTTGAGGAAGGCGACCTTGTTCTTCGGCGCGTTCAATAAGCCAAGAATTCCAACAAGTTGACGCCAAAGTGGGAAGGCCCTTATCAGGTAATGCGAGTCACCAGGCCCGGCGCAGTCCGCCTGGAGACCGAAGATGCCTCCCAGTGAGCAACTCCTGGAACATCGAGCATCTTCACAAGTTTTACCCATAAGGCGCGGCTTGCCGGGCCTCCCGGCAAGCCACCTTTTGAACAAGCTTTGCCGACAAGGCATGTGACCCTTTGTACAAAGCCAGGCGCAGACCCTGAGCATAAATAAATGAAGTGCTAGCGCCCTAAGTTATAGCATGCATGCTAGGTCGAGTCTCTTCCTTGGTTAGGGTTGAAAGTGCTTAGCAGCGACTAACCCCTAGCCTAGAGGTCGAGTGCGTGTCTGTCTGTTCCTTTTCTGTCCTCCTTTGGTTCATAGGGCACGTGAGCACTTCTGCTGAGCTACTCGGAAAGAAGGAAACGGACCGACGCCCCGACCCCGGCAAGCCAGAGTTGTCGGGGGCTGCAAGCACAAGCATCCAACCGCGGCAAGATGAGATTGCCAAGGGTTGCGGATCCAGATAAGTCTTTTATCCTCTATCATGCATTTCGGAACCAGACTGGGGCATGTGAAACCTTATTTTTATCTCTAGGCTGCCGTGCTCCCCTTTTTCCTATACCTAGGGATTATTTCCTGGGTCCGGATTTGGTCGTAGCCGCGGCGGCAAGGGGGTGGGACGAGGAGCCTAAAGCCCACTTCATCCCTGCCTCCGCCAAGAGCGCGAGAACGGTCGAGTGGAGTGGGGGGACGGCAAGGCCAGTTGTCGGGCGAAAAACGTTTATCTTAAAACAATAACAAGGATTCGCTCCTTGTCGCGGGATTTACCCGCGAACTAAAAACCCGGCAAGCATCCCTTTTTCATTAAAAACATCCCATACAGGTATAGTTCATGCGAGATGAAAAACATGAGCAAGGGCCCGTAGGCTTACAAACTAAAAAAGAGATAAGATGCCCGTAATCCCTTTCTTGTCCCTCTCCTCAGGAGGCAAGTCAAGGAGGCGAAAGGGAAAAAGGGGCGCCTAGGCAAGCTATGAGCAGCAGAAAACACCAAGAGAACATCTCGGTGGCCACCCACGGCCGGGGTGGTGATGACGGTGCCAGAAAAGGAGCTGGAAGACGAGGCGGCAGGACCGGCAATACGCGATGAAGGCGTCGGTGCCCGCGTACTCTGAGTTGACGACCTTGCTGCCCGCCCTCTTCCTCCTCCACAGCCTCCCGACGCCAGCTGCCCAAGGAGATAGCCCCGCAAGGTTCAAGGAGCTGGCCCTGCCCCCAGCCTGCTTCTGCTGGAGAAGCGGCTAGGTGCAGATGCTGCAGCTGCCGCACCCGCCCAGGCGCGGGGCATCCGACGCCTAGTCGGACTCGTCCCCGCTGTCCTCCTCGCCGCTCTCACTCGAGGACGAGCTTCCATCGTCAGAATCTCCATCAGAGGAGCTCTCCATGCAGCATTCCAGACGGGTTCCCAAGTCTCCGAAGACCTTGACAGAGAGTAGGCCGTCCTCCATTAACTTGAAGTAGAGGACGAGCCCCGCCGTCAGGCTATGGATGCGGGCGAACATTTTCCATCCACGGCGGAGATACATAACTCGAGGAGCCAGGAAGTCGACGTCAACCCGCGTGCCCCCATTCCAGCAACCCCTCATGTGCAACCTGAGGGTCTGGGGTGGGGCACGCTCCATCACCCGAGCGGACGGAGTGGGGAGACAAAGGCAACGACGCGGGGGCCGGCGGAGCCTGATGAAGAACTCGCAAGGCTGGTCTTCAACGTGGCCTTCCATCGGGAAGGGCATCATTAGCAGGGGTGAGGCCGGCACGCCGCCCCGCCCTCCTCTTCCCTGAGCGCTACGGCCTCTGCCCCGGCCTCGCCCACGGCCTCGCCCCCCTTCCCCTCGCAGTCGGTTCCACCACCACGGGTTCAGGAGGGGGAGGGACGCGCTGTCGAGCGGCGACCCTCGCTGCCACCGTCGAAGGACCAGGGTTCCCTTTCTCCATGGCGGGTGAGAGGAACGAGCGGAAGCAGAAGGAGATAGAAGATGGAAGAATGCGGGGTGCCGTTTCCCCCTTTCTCCTCGTTATAAAGGAACGGGGTTGAGGCTCGGCCGCCCCGCTCGGCCAATCCAGACACCGGAGGCACGGGGAATCAGGACCGACCCGCCGCCCAACCAGCGGCGGCCCGGATTCTCGCCTCCACCGTTTTCCACCACAAGGACGCGTGGCAGACGTGCAGAACTGAGGGGACGGTGAGGCGACCTCTCCCCACCCGTGATCATGGGGAGTGGATGCCTTGAAGACCGCACCCCGACCCCGCTCAGTAAATGAGCCGCGCCTCCACGCCTCCCTGTTTTTATGGGGAAGACGTGAGCCGCCTCTTTACTGTGATGTGACGGATGCATGTGGAAACTGTCCCACGCATGCCGCCCATGTCACGCACACCCCTCCACGCCGCGCCTCGCACGCGGGTCGTGGGAGGCGGAGCGCGCGAAGAATCTTACCACAGTGAAAAGCGCCCCACCTGCCCGCACACCGTTTTAGGCCTGGCCCAACAACGTGTTGCGCTTATGTGTGGCCCAGGCCCAGGGGCTCCTGTCGGTGTACAAAAATAGGAGCATATCTTTGTACCCCTTTCCCTGTGCACGGGCAGTCAGAGTCGCACCCACGGCCGTACCAAGCAGAACGAGGGAGGTGAGCCAAGGTAAGATCGAAGCCCATGACAATTAGAACAACGCCAAGGCCAAGACCACAAAGAGCAGAGGGACGAAGCAAGTTCCCCCGGCAAGACCCTTGTCGGGTGGCCTTAGCGGCCCCGGCAAGCCTCTTGCCGGGACAGCTCGCCCCGCACCAACAGAGCGAGCCACCCTTGAGCCCACGACCCCCAGTGCCATCATTAGCGTGGGGCCAGGACTCAGGAAGGCACCCCTGTGGTGGCATATAGATCTTTGTGAAGACATATTCAAGATCAGATCAAAAGACGATGATTCTCGGCAAGATCCTTGCCAAGGAAGGCCACCAGACCCCCGGCAAGATCCTTGCCGGGGACGACAACACACCACGGCGAGACCCTTGCCGGGCCACCCGGCAAGGCCCTCGCCAAAGACGCCGGCAAGGCCACCGCCAAGCCCACATCAACCAAGCTTCTACCACCGTTCACATGCGGCTGCCAGCCCAACCAGCTGGGCGGGCACCTGCGTGGCAACATGCAGCGCCCAGGCCAACTCATCAAGCGCTTGCGTGGAGGCATGCAGATCTTCGTGAAGGCTCCACCACCACACCAACTCAGCTGCCTGCCTACCTACATGGCACCACACGCATCCCCGGCCAAGGCGCGTGTCGAAGCGAGGAGGAGCAGCGACGGATGGGACGGGCCTCGCCCCCATCCCCGATAAAGTAAGAGGACACCTAAGCGATGCATTAAAAGCACCTTGTCCTGTAATACGAGGGATAACCTCA
This sequence comes from Triticum dicoccoides, assembly GCF_002162155.2. NCBI lineage: Eukaryota > Viridiplantae > Streptophyta > Magnoliopsida > Poales > Poaceae > Triticum > Triticum dicoccoides. Next base: position 164,686,960 of record NC_041388.1, read on the forward strand.
TGCCACCGTAGACCTTTCCACCTCCTGTGTGCCACTGTGGCAACCGCTTTTTCCTATAAAAGGAGGCCCGAGGCGATGAGGAGATGGATTCGGCTCTTTGGAACCACACGCTGACCATAGCTTGTTCGAGAGCTCAAGAACTCTTAGAAATACACCCACCAAAGCAGGACTATGGTTTTACGCATCCTCACGGCCCGAACCTGGGTAAACAATCCTTGTGCTGTCTACTAGCCCTGCTCTCCTCGCAACCCTGCGCCCCAGCAACCGTAGTAGGGATTCTTGTGATCCCATAGGTGTCATTCCACACCGACAGATAGCACACAAGGTATTCCTCCGGTATCCAGGAGTTGCATGTCTCATGGTCGAAGGTACATGTATTTGACATTAAGAAAGCAGTAGCAATAAACTGAACGATCATATGTTAAGCTAATGGATGGGTCTTGTCCATCACATCATTCTGCTAATGATGTTATCCCGTTATCAAATGACAACTCATATCTATGGTTAGGAAACCTTAACCATCTTTGATCAATGAGCTAGTCTAGTAGAGGCTCAATAGGGACACGATATTTGTTTATGTATCCACACATGTATTTAAGTTTCCGGTAAATACAATTCTAGCATGAATAATAAACCTTTATCATGATTAAGGAAATATAATAATAACCATTTTATTATTGCCTCGAGGGCATATTTCCATCAGTCTCCCACTTGCACTAGAGTCAATAATCTAGTCTACATCGTGATGTGATTAACACTCGTAGTTCACATCGCCATGTGACTAACACCCAAAGAGTTTACTAGAGTTAACAATATAGTTCACATCGCCATGTGATTAACACCCAAAGATTTTACTAGAGTGTGATCATGTTTTGCATGTGAGAGATGTTTTAGTCAACGGGTCTGCAACATTCAGATCTGTGTGTACATTGAATATGCCTATGTCTACAATGCTCTACATAGAGCTACTCTAGCTAACAGTTCCCACGTTCAATACGTATCTAGATTGAGACTTAGAGTCATCTGGATTAGTGTTAAAGCTTGCATCGAGGTAACCCTTTATGATGAACCCTTTATCACCTCCATAACCGAGAAACATTTCCTTAGTCCTCTTTAGGTACCTAAGGATAATTTTGACCGTTGTCCAGTGATCCACTCTTGGATCACTGATAATCCCCAAGTTCAAGGAATCATCATAGTGATGACCCACAAGTATAGGGGATCAATCGTAGTCCTTTCGATAAGTAAGAGTGTTGAACCCAATGAGGATCAGAAGGAAATGACAAGTGGTTTTCAGCAAGGTATTCTCTGCAAGCACTGAAATTATAAGTAACGAGTAGTTTGATCAAGATAATTTGTAACAAGCAAGTAATGATAGTAGTAACAAAGGTGCAACAAGGTAGTCCATTCCTTTTGAGGCAAAGGACATGCCAAAACAGTCTCTTATGATAAGCAAAGCGTTCTTGAGGGTACACGGGAATTTCATCTAGTCACTTTCATCATGTTGCTTTGATTTATGTTCGCTACTTTGATAATTTGATATGTGGGTGGACCGGTGCTTAGGTGTTGTTCTTAATTGAACAAACCTCCTACTTATGATTAACCCCCTCGCAAGCATCCACAACTACGAGAAAAGTAGTAAGAATAAATTCTAACGATAGCATTAACTTTTGGATCCAAGTCAGTCCCGTACGGAATAGCGCATAAACTAGGGTTTAAGCTTCTGTCACTCTCGCAACCCATCATCTAATAACTAATACACAATGCACTCCCTTAGGCCCAAATATGGTGAAGTGTCATGTAGTCGATGTTCACATGACACCACTAAGGGAATCACAACATACATACCATCAAAATATCGAACACATATAAAATTCACATGATTACTTGCAACAAGATTTCTCCCGTGACCTCAAGAACATAAGTAACTACTCACAAATGATAATCATAGTCAAGATCAGAGGGGTATTAAATACCATAATGGATCTGAACATATAATCTTCCACCAAAGAAACCATATAGTAATCAACTACAAGATGTAATCAACACTACTAGTCACCCACAAGTACCAATCTATAGTTCCGGTACAAAGATTGAACACAAGAGATGAACTAGGGTTTGAGAGGAGATGGTGTTGTTGAAGATGTTGATGGAGATTGCCCTCCCCAAGATGGGATAGTTGTTGGTGATGATGATGATGATGATTTCCCTCTCCAGGAGGGAAGTTTCCCCGGCGGAATCGCTCAGCCGAAGGGAAAAAGTGCTCCTGCCCAAGTTCCGCCTCGAGACGGCGGCGCTTCATCCCGAAAGTCATATCCATATTTTTATAGGTCAAAATGACTTATATACCAGAAGATGGGCACATGAGGTGGGCTGGGCTGATCACAACCCACTAGGGCATGCCTGTGGGTCTAGTGCGCCCTGGTGTCTTGTGCTCACTAGGTGGGCCCCCTTTGGTAGTTATTCGTTCTAGTATTTTTCATATATTCTGTAAAAATTCCTCGTGAAGTTTCAGCTCATTTGGAGTTGTGCAGAATAGGTAGCCTGACGTAGCTTTTTCAAGTCCAGATTTCCAGCTGTCGGAATTCTCCCTCTTTGTGTGAACCTTGCATAAAAAAGGCATTAGAATTGCTCCAAAAGGCATTATTATGCATAAAACATTATAAATAACAGTAGGTAAACATGATGCAAAATGGGCGTATCAGCTCCCCCAAGCTTAGACCTCGCTTGTCCTCAAGCAAAAACCAAAATTGAAAAACAATTCCACATGCTTAGAGAGAGAGAGAGAGAGAGGTGTCGATAAAAAACAAAATACGAACATAGAAGCATCATGTAAATTATTGTAACAATAACAAACTTTAACATAAAACTTTTATCATAGACTTCTCATGAATAAGTAACAATTCATCCCAACATCAAAGTATAAAGCATAAAATCTATTGGAAACCAAAAAACTATGTTCTCAGCCAACTTTGCAACTACAATTCATCATCTTTTCAAGAAGGGTCACGTATCGGAGCCTTTAGGCAAGTCCACATACTCAACCATCATATAGTCTTCTATGGTTGCTAACACTCACCGCATACACATGAGCAAAACATTTCAACCGGACACATAAAAAGATAGGGGCTTATAATTTCGCTTCCCAACGTATTCACCTCAAGGGTGATGTCAACAATAATAACTCATGCTACCCATATCCAACTGGATATATGTTCCTAGATCTTTCCTCACCACATAATACTTGCCAAAAGAGAAATAAAAATGAATAGAGAGAAAAACATTGACTCTTGCATGAAAGTAAATACATAAAAGTAAAAGATAGGCCCTTCATAGAGGGAAGCAGAGATTGCCATGCACTTTTTGTTTGTATTCTCAATCCCTCAGTGCAAAAGAATGTCACGTTGTATTACCCCTTATGATAGCAACCTTTATTATGTATTCCATCGCTTTTATTCTTTGCCATCACAAGTTCATACAATGCTTAATTTTCTCTTACGCTAATTGATCTAACACTTTTAGAAGCAATTTTTATTGCCTTATTGCACCGATGAAAACTTACCCTAAGGATCTTACTCAATCCTTAGGTAGGTATGTGGACTCTTGAAAATAAGATTTGGGTTTAAGTTTTTTTGGATGCACAAGTAGTATCTCTACTTGGTGTGGAATTTTTGGCTAGCAAAGATGGGGGGGGGGGCAAGCACCACATGTTGAAGGATCTATGACAATATAACTTCTTTGTGAATATGAACAAACATAAATCATTACGTTGTCTTCCTTGTCCAACGTCAACAATTTTGGCATATAATATTTTGATGGTGGCTCACAATCACAAAAGATTTCCAAGATAGTGTATTTTTCATGTGAATCTTCTCTTCCCTTATTACTTCTTTCATGAATTGCATCATTGACCAATGCTATGTTTGTCAATCTCCAATAAATTTTTCTACTTATACTCTTCCTTATGTGGTTTCATTACTTACCACAAGATTAGCGTATGATCTTTTTCATTTATTTCCTTTCTTTTTTATTGAGCATGAAAGTAAATAAAACAAAACATCAAACTAAACTTTATTATATATCTCGCACACGATTATGAAGATAGATCACTAAGCAAACTCTCGAAAAGAAAGGATCGAACTAAACTTTTATTCATCTAAAGCAAAAGATAACTATGGATCGAACTAAGGTAAACAAAGGCAAAATATAGTGGAGGTGATAGGATACCGGGGCACCTCCCCCAAGCTTGGCGTAAGCCAAGGGGAGTGCCCATACCCGATACTCAATTTTCTTTTGGTGATGAAGAAGGAGGTGGTGGTGATGAAGTGGTAGCGATCGTGTACTTCATGATCAGGAGATTCTCCAATCTATGGATGACGCTCCGGAGGGTGATGATGTGCTCTTGCAACAGAATACTTTCATAGGTGAGATATTCCATTGGTGTGCGTCGGTGCTATACAAATGGTTATTAACCCCTTTCTGCGACGACATTTGGAATCGTCGCTAAGTGAGTGTGGGCGATAGAGGGGTCCTTCCCACACGACCCAGAAACCGTCAAGGATAGGGGGCCTTGGTGCATACAGTTGTCCCTATATAACCGTTTCCGATATATCGAATATCCCAAATGCTTCATCCTTGCTACTCGTTTGTGCTCGCATTGCCATCGCAGTCGGAGTTTTGTGGTTTTACTTAAAACCAGGTAGATTCCAGGCACGTACCAAACTGGCTCTACGTTTACGATGCCTGACACATCACAAACAGTTCATGATTATAACTGTGTATGATAGGTAGACAATCACACACAATTAGTTTCCCCGCACCGTATGTGATAGTGTCTGACATCACACACGCTTTGCAAACGGCAACTGTGTGCATTGTTACACACGTTTCCTCTCCGTGAACCGTGTCAGATTATGATGTATATCGCACACACTGTGCTTTATTAACCGTGTGCGCCATAATGACCCGCACACCATAATTTCGCCCTAATTTAATTACTGCTATTTAAAAGTGTACCTAATTTATACTTGAAAGTAGGCTATAGCTTTATTCATATCCATCAGGTTCAAACAACCAATACATTATTCAATTCAGAGGTACATATGTTTGAGAATTACATAAGAACCAAATAAAGTATGATGAACCAAGATTCTATACTTGTACTATTATAGATGGTAAAGAAAGAGGCGACAAACATTTTGGTTACTGAACAAGGTGAAGCAGAATGGCCCTATTGTGCCATCCTGGATGCAGAAGGCACGCACGACTCTAGTCCAACCCCTTGTGATGGTCGGCCGCCAATCATGTAGTTTGAGAGGTAATCTTGAGTAAACTGCTTTAGGATCCGCTGCAAAGGAAAAAGATTCAGACATTGTCATCACACACAACTCATTACGGGTGGTAAAAAGAAGGCTACAGGGTTCTTACTTACCATCCTGCAGTTCACTGTTGTCTTGCATAAAGTGTAAACAGATAGTTCGATTGACATCTTTTGACCCATTTTAATAACAATCTTTATCAGTTTTCTCACTTGATGCTGGTTCATGAATATCTCATTGTCCCATACGCAGAAAGTGTCGAAGTGTGGATCTTTGGCAATGCCATGTGTACTTAAAAGCACCAAGTTAATATTAGAAGCTAAAAAATTGCAAAATGACATAGTACAACACTCCCTCCATCCCATTATATAAGATTTTATTACATGTATATCTAGACATTATAAGAACATTAAGGTAACACTCTTCCTTGTTGCTATGTAGCCTGGGATTGCATATTTAGTCATTCAGTACAATGCATGTTGCTATGTAGCCTTAGATATATTAAATATGGCCCTAGTTAACCTACTGATAAATGGGTTATAGATATATTCAGTGAAATGTCCGATTTGACGATTAACCCCTTATGAGCCCCCAGGCTATATGGCACCAACTACCGAGATCCTGAACAGTGAGGACATATAAGCAATGCGATGAAACTAACCTCGATGGAAAACATCTCTGTTCTCAATATTGTCCTGTATGAGTACATATGAAGGCATGTTAAGCACAACAGGCTAAACATCAACCAAATATATCCATGGTAGACAACATAATATACAAATGATAGCTTCAGTGTGCAGGCTTAAGCACGCTAGTTAAGCAAAACAAGAAGTGGAAAGGTGTGTTAATTGCATCAGGCATAACATTTAAAAACAATCAAATAGTCATTCAAACTGGTATTGTGCAGGTCTAAAGTACACTAGTTATTGTTAAAAAACGAAAAGGCATGTTAACTGTAATATCCTTAACATCAACCAAATATCGTAATTCATAGTGGTATCGTTGAAACTGTTATTGATGAAATTGAACTGCACGGCAAATAGTTGCACATATAGAGCATCACATTGTGAAGAACTGAAATAACAAGGCATAAGGCCATCTCTAGCCAATCCTTTAAAAGTTAAAGGACTAAAACCATTAGTGGAGATATATATATATATATATATATATATATATATATATATATATATATATATATATATATATATACACTCCAACAAAGTGTCGTTGTCGGGGTCGTTGGGGAAGACACTCCTCCACTCGTCGACGTCCATCTCCTCATCCTCGCCTCCCACCTCCACGCCCTCCGCGCCGCCGTCCTCGCCACCTTGGACCTCATCATCAGAGGAGAGCGGATAACCTCGCCGCCCTCCACGCCGGCAAAGATCGCCTGCTCCGCCTCCACGAGCTCCGGGTGCTGCCGGCGGAGCTCTTGAATGTAGGCCTCGTCAGCGGTCTCGGCCTAGAGGCGCTCCCACGCCTCGCAGTCCTCCCGCGCCATAACCGAGCTCACCACCCTGGCTCCAGCGGAAGAAGGTGGACCGGACGTGTTGGAGAACGTAGCATGCAATTTCAAAAAAAGTTCCTATGATCAAGCAAGATCTATCTAGGAGATGCATAGCAACGAGAGGGGGAGAGTGTGTCCATGTACCTCGTAGACCGAAAGCGAAAGCATTAGGTTAACCGGTTGATGTAGTCGAACGTCTTCACGATCCAACCGATCCAAGTACCGAATGTACGTGTTGCGGAACGTAGTAATTTCAAAAAATTTCCTACACACACGCAAGATCATGGTGATGCATAGCAACGAGAGGGGAGAGTGTTGTCTACATACCCTCGTAGACCGAAAGCGGAAGAGTTAGCACAACGCGGTTGATGTAGTCATACGTCTTCACAATCCAACCGATCAAGTACCGAACGTACGACACCTGCGAGTTCAGCACACGTTCTGCCCGATGACGTCCCTCAAACTCCAATCCAGCCGAGTGTTGAGGGAGAGTTTCTTCAGCACGACGGCGTGGTGACGATGATGATGTTCTACCGACGCAGGGCTTCGCCTAAGCACCGCTACAGTATTATCGAGGTAGACTATGGTGGAGGGGGGCACCGCACACGGCTAAAAGATCAAACGATCAATTGTTGTGTCTATGGGGTGCCCCCTGCCTCTATATATAAAGGAGCAAGGGGGTGCGGCCGGCCTAGAGAGGGGCGCGCCAGGAGGGGTCCTAGTCCTACCGGGAGTAGGACTCCCCCCTTTTCCTTGTTGGACTAGGAGAGAGAGGGGAAAGAGGTGGAGGAGAAGAAGGAAGGGGGGCGCCCCCCCTCTCCTTGTCCTATTCGTACTAGGGGGGAGGGGGCGCGGCCCATGCCGTGGCCGCCTCTCCTCTCTTTCTACCAAGGCCCACTAAGGCCCATTAAGTCCCCGGGGGGTTCCCGTAACCTCCCGGTACTCCGGTAAAATCCCGATTTCACCCGGAACACTTCCGATATCCAAACACAGGCTTCGAATATATCAATCTTCATGTCTCGACCATTTCGAGACTCCTCGTCATGTCCGTGATCACATCCGGGACTCCGAACAACCTTCGGTACATCAAAACATATAAACTCATAATATAACTATCATCGAAGCGTTAAGCGTGCAGACCCTATGGGTTCAAGAACTATGTAGACATGACCGAGACATGTCTTCGGTCAATAACCAATAGCGGTACTTGGATGTTCATATTGGCTCCCACATATTCTACGAATATCTTTATCGGTTAGACCGCATAACAACATACGTTGTTCCCTTTGTCATCGGTATGTTACTTGCCCGAGATTCGATCGTCGGTATCTCAATACCTAGTTCAATCTCGTTACTGGCAAGTCTCTTTATTCATTCCATAATACATCATCCCGCAACTAACTCATTAGTTGCAATGCTTGCAAGGCTTAAGTGATGTGCATTACCAAGAGGGCCCAGAGATACCTCTCCGACAATCGGAGTGACAAATCCTAATCTCGAAATACGCCAACCCAACAAGTACCTTCAGAGACACCTATAGAGCACCTTTATAATCACCCAGCTACATTGTGACGTTTGGTAGCACACAAAGTGTTCCTCCGGTAAACGGGAGTTGCATAATCTCATAGTCATAGGAACATGTATAAGTCATGAAGAAAGCAATAGCAACATACTAAACGATCGGGTGCTAAGCTAACGGAATGAGTCAAGTCAATCACATCATTCTCCTAATGGTGTGATCCCGTTAATCAAATGACAACCCATGTCAATGGTTAGGAAACTTAACCATCTTTGATCAACGAGCTAGTCAAGTAGAGGCATACTAGTGACACTCTGTTTGTCTATGTATTCACACATGTATTATGTTTCTGGTTAATACAATTCTAGCATGAATAATAAACATTTATCATGGTATAAGGAAATAAATAATAACTTTATTATTGCCTCTAGGGCATATTTCCTTCAGTCTCCCACTTGCACTAGAGTCAATAATCTAGATTACACAGTAATGATTCTAACACCCATGGAGTCTTGGTGCTGATCATGTTTTGCTCGTGGAAGAGGCTTAGTCAACGGGTCTGCAACATTCAGATCCATATGTATCTTGCAAATTTCTATGTCTCCCACCTGGACTAAATCCTGGATGGAATTGAAGCGTCTCTTGATGTGCTTGGTTCTCTTGTGAAATCTGGATTCCTTCGCCAAGGCAATTGCACCAATATTGTCACAAAAGATTTTCATTGGACCTGATGCACTAGGTATTACACCTAGATTGGATATGAACTCCTTCATCCAGACTCCTTCATTTGCTGCTTCTGAAGCAGCTATGTACTCCGCTTCACACGTAGATCCCGCCACAACGCTTTGTTTAGAACTGCACCAACTGACAGCTCCACCATTCAATGTAAACATGTATCTGGTTTGTGATTTAGAATCGCCCGGATCAGTGTCAAAGCTTGCATCAACGTAACTGTTTACGATGAGCTCTTTGTCACCTCCATAAACGAGAAACATATCCTTAGTCCTTTTCAGGTATTTCAGGATGTTCTTGACCGCTGTCTAGTGATCCATTCCTGGATTACTTTGGTACCTCCCTGCTAGACTCATAGCAAGGCACAATCAGGTCTGGTACACAACATTGCATACATGATAGAGCCTATGGCTGATGCATAGGGAACGTCTTTCATTTTCTATCTATCTTTTGCTGTGGTCGGGCATTGAGTTTTACTCAAATTCACACCTTGTAACACAGGCAAGAACCCTTTCTTTGCTTGATCCATTTTGAACTTCTTCAAAACTTTGTCAAGGTATGTGCTTTGTGAAAGTCCAATTAAGCGTCTTGATCTATCTCTATAGATCTTGATGCCCAATATGTAAGCAGCTTCACCAAGGTCTTTCATTGAAAAACTCTTATTCAAGTATCCCTTTATGATATCCAGAAATTCTATATCATTTCCAATCAACAATATGTCATCCACATATAATATTAGAAATGCTACAGAGCTCCCACTCACTTTCTTTTAAATACAGGCTTCTCCAAAAGTCTGTATAAAACCAAATGCTTTGATCACACTATCAAAGCGTTTATTCAAACTCAGAGAGGCTTGCACCAGTCCATCAATGGATCGCTGGAGCTTGCACACTTTGTTAGCTCCCTTTGGATCGACAAAACCTTATGGTTGTATCATATACAACTCTTCTTCCAGAAATCCATTCAGGAATGCAGTTTTGACATCCATTTGCCAAATTTCATAATCATAAAATGCGGCAATTGCTAACATGATTCAGACAAACTTAAGCATCGCTACGGGTGAGAAGGTCTCATCATAGTCAATCCCTTGAACTTGTTGAAAACCTTTTGCAACAAGTCGAGCTTTATAGACAGTAAAATTACCGTCAGCGTCAGTCTTCTTCTTGAAGATCCATTTATTCTCAATTGCTTGCCGATCAACGGGCAAGTCAACCAAAGTCCACACTTTGTTCTCATACATGGATCCCATCTCAGGTTTCATGGCTTCAAGCCATTTTGCGGAATCTGGGCTCACCATCACTTCTTCAGAGTTTGTAGGTTCATCATGGTCTAGTAACATAACTTCCAGAACAGGATTACCGTACCACTCTGGCACGGATCTTACTCTGGTTGACCTACGAGGTTCAGTAACAACTTGATCTAAAGTTTCATGATCATCATCATTAACTTCCTCACTAATTGGTGTAGGTGTCGCAGAAATTGGTTTCTATGATGAACTACTTTCCAATAAGGGAGCAAGTACAGTTACCTCATCAAGTTCTACTTTCCTCCCACTCACTTCTTTCGAGAGAAACTCCTTCTCTAGAACAACTCCAAACTTAGCAACAAAAGTCTTGCCTTCGGATCTATGATAGAAGGTGTACCCAACCGTCTCCTTTGGGTATCCTATGAACACACATTTCTCCGATTTGGGTTCGAGCTTATCAGGTTGAAGATTTTTCACATAAGCATCGCAGCCCCAAACTTTCAAAAACGACAACTTTGGTTTCTTACCAAACCACAGTTCATAAGGCGTCATCTCAGCGGATTTCGATGGTGCCCTATTTAAGGTGAATGCGGCCTTCTCTAAAGCATAACCCCAAAATGATAGTGGTAAATCAATAAGAGACATCATAGATCGCACCATATCTAGTAAAGTACGATTACGACGTTCGGACACACTGATAACCAACAAGTATAGGGGATCAATTGTAGCCTCTTTCGATAAGTAAGAGTGTCGAACCCAACGAGGAGCTAAAGGTAGAACAAATATTCCCTCAAGTTCTATCGACCACCGATACAACTCTACGCACGCTTGACGTTCGCTTTACCTAGAACAAGTATGAAACCAGAAGTACTTTGTAGGTGTTTTTGGGTAAGCTTGCAAGAAAGTAAAGAACACGAAAATAAAAGCTAGGGGCTGTTTAGATAAATTCACAACTAAATTAGTTTTAGTAGAGAGCTTTTGTCAACAAGAAAGTTATTTGTCCCTAGGCAATCGATAACTAGACCGGTAATCATTATTGCAATTTTATTTGAGGGAGAGGCATAAGCTAACATACTTTCTCTACTTGGATCATATGCACTTATGATTGGAACTCTAGCAAGCATCCGCAACTACTAAAGATTCATTAAGGTAAAACCCAACCATAGCATTAAAGCATCAAGTCCCCTTTATCCCATATGCAAACAACCTACTTACTCGGGTCTGTGCTTCTGTCACTCACGCCACCCACCATAAGCAAATCATAAGCATATTACAAACCATACAGCGGGAATCCCTCATGCTTGCGCGACACGGAGAGCACCATAGGACAGCACCAACAATAAAACATACAACTCAAACCAATCTTGATCATCAAATAGCCATTAGGACAAAACATATCTACTCAAACATCATAGGATAGCCATACATCATTGGGAAATAATATATAGCATTGAGCACCATGTTTAAGTAGAGATTACAGCGGGTAAGAGAGAGGTTACACCGGTGCATAGATGGGGGAAGAGTTGGTGACGATGGCGGTGAAGTTGTTGGTGAAGATGGCGGTGATGGTGATGGCCCCGGCAGCGCTCCGGCGCCACCGGAAGCAAGGGGGAGAGGGCCCCCCTTCTTCTTCTTCTTACTTGACCTCCTCCCTAGATGGGAGAAGGGTTTCCCCTCTGGTCCTTGTCTCCCATGGCATGGGAGGGGCGAGAGCCCCTCCGAGATTGGATCTATCTCTCTGTCTCTCTCTAGTTCTGCGTTCTCTCTTGGCTATGTTTCACCATTTCGTATATATATGGAGATTCGTAACTCCAATTGGCCTGAAACCTTCGCCGTGATTTTTTTTCTGAATATTAGCTTTCTTGTGGCAAAAGAAGAGCGTCAACTGCCTTACGGTGGACTCAGGAGGGTAGGGGCGCGCCCTAAGGGGGGGCGCGCCCCCCTGCCTCGTGACCACCTCGGGCACTGGTTTGCGTTGATTTTCCTTCCGAATTATCCATATTTTCCAAAATAAGCTCTGTCCGTTTTTATCTCGTTTGGACTCTATTTGATATGGATATTCTGCAAAACCAAAAACATGCAACAGATAGGAACTGGCACTGGGCACTGGATCAATATGTTAGTCCCAAAAAAAGTTGCCAAAAAGTATATGAAAGTTGAATAATATTGGCATGTTACAATAAAAAAATTATAGATACGACGGAGACGCATCACACACCATTATGCTGTGGTGTTCCGGGTGGCGTGAGTTGTGTAGCTATTCCGCATTGTTTCAAATGAAGACCAAACTCATAACTCAAATATTCTCCTCCACGATCAGATCGTAGAAACTTTATTTTCTTGTTACGATGATTTTCAACTTCACTCTGAAATTCTTTGAACTTTTCAAATGTTTCAGACTTATGTTTCATTAAGTAGATATACCCATATCTGCTTAAATCATCTGTGAAGGTGAGAAAATAACGATATCCGCCACGAGCCTCAACTTTCATCGGACCACATACATCTGTATGTATGATCTCCAACAAATCTGTTGCTCTCTCCATAGTTCTGGAGAACGGCGTTTTAGTCATCTTGCCCATGAGGCATGGTTTGCAGGTACCAAGTGATTCATAATCAAGTGGTTCCAAAAGTCCATCAGTATGGAGTTTCTTCATGTGCTTTACTCCGATATGACCTAAACGGCAGTGCCACAAATAAGTTGCACTATCATTATCAACTCTGCATCTTTTGGTTTCAATATTATGAATATGTGTATCACCACTATCGAGATTTAGCAAAAATAGACCACTCTTCAAGCGTGCATGACCATAAAAGATGTTACTCATATAAATAGAAGAACCATTATTCTCTGATTTAAATGAATAACCGTCTTGCATCAAACAAGATCCTGATATAATGTTCATGCTCAACGCTGGCACCAAATAACAATTATTTAGGTCGAATACTAATCCCAAAGGTAGATGTAGAGGTAGCATGCCGACTGCGATCACATCGACTTTGGAACCATTTCCCACGCCCATCGTCACCTCGTCCTTAGCCAATCTTCGCTTAATCCAGAGCCCCTGTTTCGAGTTGCAAATATTAGCAACAGAACCAGTATCAAATACCCAGGTGCTACTTTGAGCATTAGTAAGGTACACATCAATAACATGTATATCACATATACCTTTGTTCACCTTGCCATCCTTCTTATTCGCCAAATACTTGGGGAAGTTCCGCTTCCAGTGACCAGTCTGCTTGCAGTAGAAGCACTCAATCTCAGCCTTAGGTCCAGACTTGGGTTTCTTCTCCTGAGCAGCAACTTGCTTGTTGTTCTTCTTGAAGTTCCCCTTGTTCTTCCCTTTGCCCCTTTTCTTGAAACTGGTGGTCTTATTGACCATCAACACTTGATGCTCCTTCTTGATTTCTACCTCCGCTGCCTTTAGCATTGCGAAGAGCTAGGGAATTGTCTTATCCATCCCTTGCATATTATAGTTCATCACGAAGCTCTTGTAGCTTGGTGGCAGTGATTGGATAATTCTGTCAATGACGCTATCATATGGAAGATTAACTCCCAGTTGAATCAAGTGATTGCCGTACCCAGACATCTTGAGTATATGCTCACTGACAGAACTATTCTCCTCCATCTTGCAGCTGTAGAACTTAATTGGAGACTTCATATCTCTCAATACGGGCATTCTTTTGAAATATTAACTTCAACTCCTGGAACATCTCATATGCTCCATGATGTTCAAAACGTCGTTGAAGTCTCGGTTCTAAGCCGTAAAGCATGGCACACTGAACTATCGAGTAGTCATCAGCTTTGCTCTGCTAGACGTTCTTAACGTCGTCAGTTGCATCAGCAGCAGGCCTGGCACTCAGCGGTGCTTCCAGGACGTAATCCTTCTGAGCAGCAATGAGGATAATCCTCAAGGTACGGACCCAGTCCGTGTAGTTGCTACCATCATCTTTCAACTTTGCTTTCTCAAGGAACGCATTAAAATTCAATGAAACAACACCACGGGCAATCTATCTACAATCAACATAGACAAGCAAGATACTATTAGGTTCTAAGTTCATGATAAATTTAAGTTCAATTAATCATATTATTTAAGAACTCCCACTTAGATAGACATCCCTCTAATCCTCTAAGTGATTACGTGATCCATATCAACTAAACCATGTCCGATCATCACATGAGATGGAGTAGTATCAATAGTGAGCATCACTATGTTGATCATATCTACTATATGATTCACGCTCGACCTTTCGGTCTCCGTGTTCCCAGGCCATATCTGTTATATGCTAGGCTCGTCAAGTTTAACCTGAGTATTCCGCGTGTGCAACTATTTTGCACCCGTTGTATTTGAACGTAGAGCCTATCACACCCGATCATCACGTGGTGTCTCAGCACGAAGAACTTTCGCAACGGTGCATACTCAGGGAGAACACTTATACTTTGATAATTTAGTGAGGGATCATCTTATAATGCTACCGTCAATCAAAGCAAGATAAGATGTATAAAAGATAAACATCACATGCAATCAATACAAGTGATATGATATGGCCATCATCATCTTGTTCTTGTGATCTCCATCTCCGAAGCATCGTCATGATCACCATCGTCACCGGCGCGACACCTTGATCTCCATCATAGCATCGTTGTCGTCTTGCCAATCTTATGCTTCCATGACTATCGCTACCGCTTAGCGATAAAGTAAAGCATTACAGGGCAATTGCATTGCATACAATAAAGCGACAACCATATGGCTCCTGCCAGTTGCCGATAACTCGGTTACAAAACATGATCATCTCATACAATAAAATTTAGCATCATGTCTTGACCATATCACATCACAACATGGCCTGCAAAAAACAAGTTAGACGTCCTCTACTTTGTTGTTGCAAATTTTACGCGGCTGCTACGGGCTTAGCAAGAACCGTTCTTACCTACGCATCAAAACCACAACGATAGTTTGTCAAGTTGGTGCTGTTTTAACCTTCGCAAGGACCGGGCGTAGCCACACTTGGTTCAACTAAAGTTGGAGAAACTGACACCCGCCAGCCACCTATGTGCAAAGCACGTCGGTAGAACCAGTCTCGCGTAAGCGTACGCGTAATGTCGGTCCGGGCCGCTTCATCCAACAATACCGCTGAACCAAAGTATGACATGCTGGTAAGCAGTATGACTTATGTTGCCCACAACTCACTTGTGTTCTACTCGTGCATATGACATCTACGCATAAAACCTGGCTCTGATACCACTGTTGGGGAACGTAGTAATTTCAAAAAATTTCCTACGCACATGCAAGATCATGGTGATGCATAGCAACGAGAGGGGAGAGTGTTGTCTACGTACCCTCGTAGACCGAAAGCGGAAGGGTTAGCACAACACGGTTGATGTAGTCGTACGTTTTCATGATCCAACCGATCAAGTACCGAACGTACGGCACCTCCGAGTTCAGCACACATTCTGCCTGATGACGTCCCTCGAACTCCGTTCCAGCCAAGTGTTGAGGGAGAGTTTCGTCAGCACGACAGCGTGGTGACGATGATGATGTTCTACCAACGCAGGGCTTCGCCTAAGTAACGCTACAGTATTATCGAGGTAGACTATGGTGGAGGGGGGCACCGCACACGGCTAAAAGATCAAACGATCAATTGTTGTGTCTATGGGGTGCCCCCCCTACCCCTGTATATAAAGGAGAAAGGGGGGTGCGGCCGGCCTAGAGAGGGGCGCGCCAGGAGGAGTCCTACTCCTACCGGGAGTAGGACTCCCCCCTTTTCCTTGTTGGACTAGGAGAGAGAGGGGAAAGAGGTGGAGGAGAAGAAGGAAGGGGGGCGCCGCCCCCCTCTGTTTGTCCTATTTGGACTAGGGGGAGGGGGTGCAGCCCATGCCCTGGCCGCCTCTCCTCTCTTTCCACCAAGGCCCACTAAGGCCCATTAAGTCCCCCGGGGGGGGGGGGGTCCGGTAACCTCCCGGCACTCCTGTAAAATCCCGATTTCACCCGGAACACTTCCGATATCCAAACATAGGCTTCCAATATATCAATCTGTTGGAAACATGCCCTAGAGGCAATAATAAATTAGTTATTATTATTATATTTCATTGTTCATGATAATCGTTTATTATCCATGCTAGAATTGTATTGATAGGAAACTTAGATACATGTGTGGATACATAGACAACACCATGTCCCTAGTAAGCCTCTAGTTGACTAGCTCGTTGATCAATAGATGGTTACGGTTTCCTGACCATGGACATTGGATGTCATTGATAACAGGATCACATCATTAGGAGAATGATGTGATGGACAAGACCCAATCCTAAGCCTAGCACAAGATCGTGTAGTTCGTATGCTAAAGCTTTTCTAATGTCAAGTATCATTTCCTTAGACCATGAGATTGTGCAACTCCCGGATACTGTAGGAGTGCTTTGGGTGTGCCAAACGTCACAACGTAACTGGGTGGCTATAAAGGTTCACTACGGGTATCTCCAAAAGTGTCTGTTGGGTTGGCACAAATCGAGACTGGGATTTGTCACTCCGTGTAACAGAGAGGTATCTCTGGGCCCACTCAGTAGGACATCATCATAATGTCCACAATGTGACCAAGAGTTGATCACGTGATGATGTGTTACGGAACAAGTAAAGAGACTTGCCGGTAACGAGATTGAACAAGGTATCGGGATACCGACGATCGAATCTCGGGCAAGTATCGTACCGATAGACAAAGGGAATTGTATACGGGATTGATTGAATCCTTGACATCGTGGTTCATCTGATGAGATCATCGTGGAACATGTAGGAGCCAACATGGGTATCCATATCCCTCTGTTGGTTATTGACCGGAGAGTTGTCTCGGCCATGTCTGCATGACTCCCGAGCCCGTAGGGTCTACACACTTAAGGTTCGATGACGCTAGGGTTATAGGGAAAGTGTGTATGCGGTTACCGAATGTTGTTTGGAGTCCCGAATGAGATCCAGGACATCACGCGGAGTTCCGGAATGGTCCGGAGGTAAAGATTGATATATAGGAAGTATGGTTTTGGCCACAGGAAGTGTTCCGGGCATCATCGGTAGTGTACCGGGACCACCGGAGGGGTCCGGGGGTCCACCGGGAGGGGCCACGGGCCCCAGAGGCATACATGGGCCAATAGTGGGAAGGGACCAGCACCTAGGTGGGCTGGGGCGCCTCCGACCAAGGCCCAAGGCGCCTCCAAGAGGGGAGGGGGGCAAACCCTAGGGCAGATGGGCCCTAAGGCCCACCCCAGGTGCGCCTCCCCCTCTCCCCCTTGTGGCCGCCACCCTAGATGGGATCTAGGGCTGTCTCACCCCTTGGGGTGGGAACCCCAGGTGGGGGCTCAGCCCTCCCTCTCCCCCTATATATAGTGGAGGCAAAGGGGCAGCCCAACACACGATTCGATCTCCCTGTTGGCGCAGCCCTACCCCTCTCCCTCCTCGTCTCTCCAAGTGCTTGGCGAAGCCCTGCTGGAGTCCCGCGCTCCTCCACCACCACCACGCCATCATGCTGCTGCTGGACAGAGCTTCCCCAACCTCTCCTTCTCCCCTTGCTTGATCAAGGCGTAGGAGACGTCACCGGGCTGCACGTGTGTTGAATGCGGAGGCGCCGTTGTTCGGCGCTTAGATCAGAATCAACCGCGATCTGAATCACTGCGAGTACGACTCCTTCATCCGCGTTCTTGCAACGCTTCCGCTTTGCGATCTACAAGGGTATGTAGATGCACTCCCCTTCCCCTCGTTTCTAGATTACTCCATAGATTGATCTTGGTGATGCGTAGAAAATTTTAAATTTCTGCTACGATCCTCAACAGTGGCATCATGAGCTAGGTCTATGCGTAGTTTCTATGCACGAGTAGAACACAAAGCAGTTGTGGGCGTCGATATTGTAAATTTACTTGTCGTTACTAGTCTTATCTTGATTCGGCGGCATCGTGGGATGAAGCGGCCCGGACCGACCTTAAACGTACGCTTACGTGAGACTGGTTCCACCGACTGACATGCACTAGTTGCATAAGGTGGCTAGCGGGTGTTTGTCTCTCCCAGTTTAGTCGGATCGGATTGGATGAAAAGGGTCCTTATGAAGGGTAAATAGAAATTGGCATATCACGTTGTGGTTTTCGCGTAGGTAAGAAACGTTCTTGCTAGAAACCTATAGCAGCCACGTAAAAAACTTGCAACAACAATTAGAGGACGTCTAACTTGTTTTTGCAGCATATGCCTTGTGATGTGATATGGCCAAAAGGATGTGATGAATGATATATGTGATGTATGAGATTGATCATGTTCTTGTAATAGGAATCACGACTTGCATGTCGATGAGTATGACAACCGGCAGGAGCCATAGGAGTTGTCTTAATTTATTTATGACCTGCGTGTCAACATAAACATCATGTAATTACTTTACTTTATTGCTAAAGCGTTAGCCATAGTAGTAGAAGTAATAGATGACGAGACAACTTCAAGAAGACACGATGATGGAGATCATGATGATGGAGATCATGGTGTCATGCCGGTGACAACGATGATCATGGAGCCCCGGAGATGGAGATCAAAAGGAGCAAAATGATATTAGCCATATCATGTCACTATTTGATTGCATGTGATGTTTATCATGTTTTACATCTTATTTGCTTAGAACGACGGTAGCTTAAATAAGATGATCCCTCACTAAAATTTCAAGAAAAGTGTTCCCCCTAACTGTGCACCGTTGCGAAGGTTCGTTGTTTCGAAGCACCACATGATGATCGAGTGTGATAGATTCTAACGTTTGAATACAATGGGTGTTGACGAGCCTAGCATGTATAGACATGGCCTCGGGACACATGCGAAACACTTAGGTTGACTTGACGAGCCTAGCATGTACAGACATGGCCTCAGAACACAGAAGACCGAAAGGTCGAACATGAGTCGTATAGAAGATACGATCAACATGAGATGTTCACCATTGATGACTAGTCCATCTCACGTGATGATCGGACACGGCCTAGTCGATTCGGATCACGTTTCACTTAGATGACTAGAGGGATGTCTATCTGAGTGGGAGTTCATTAAATAATTTGATTAGATGAACTCAATTATCATGAACATAGTCTAAATTGTCTTTGCAAATATGTTGTAGATAAATAGCTCACGTTGTAGCTCCCTGTTTCAATACGTTCCTAGAGAAAGACTAAGTTGAAAGATATTGTAAGCAATGATGCAGACTGGGTCCGTAGTCCGAGGAGTGTCCTCACTGCTACACAGAAGGCTTACGTCTTTGATGCACCGCTCGATGTGCAAACCCCTACAACATCGTCTGTGGATGTTATGAACATCTGACAGATACGTCCTGATGACTACTTGATAGTTAAGTGCACCATACTTTATGGCTTAGAATCGGGATTCCAATGACGTTTTGAACGCCATAGAACATATGAGATGTTCCAAGAGCTGAAATTGGGATTTCAGGCTCATGCTCGTATTGAGAGGTATGAGACCTCTGACAAGTTCTTTGCCTACAAGATGGAGGAGAATAGCTCAGCTAGTGAGCATGTGCTTAGAATGTCTGGGTGCTACAATCACTTGAATCAAGTGGGAGTTAAACTTCCAGATAAGATAGTGATTGATAGAGTTCTCTAGTCACTATCACTAAGCTGCTAGATCTTCGTGATGAACTATGACATGCAAGGGATGGAGATAATCCCGGAGCTGTTCGCGGTGCTTAAAACCACAAAAGGTAGAAATCAAGAAGGAGCATCAATTGTTGATGGTTTAACAAGACCACTGGTTTCAAGAAGGGCAAGGGCTAGGAGGGAAACTTCATGGATGGCAAACCAGTTGCCGCTCCAGTGAAGGAACCCAAGGTTGAACCCAAACCCGAGACTAAGTGCTTCTATTTTAAGGGGAACGGTCACTGGTAGTGGAATTACCCCAATTGCATGCTAGATAAGAAGGCTAGAAACTTCAACAAAGTATATACGCATTATTAATGTGTACCTTACTAGTACTCCTGGTAGCACCTGGGTATTGGATACCGGTTCAGTTGCTATTATTGGTGACTTGAAGCAAAAGCTACGGACTAAATGGAGACTGGCTAAGGGCGAGGTGACGATATGTGTTGGAAGTGTTTCCAAAGTTGATAAGATCACCATCGCACGCTCCATCTGCCTTCGGGATTAATATTGAACCCAGATAAATGTTATCAGGTGTCTACGTTGAGCATGAATATGATTAGATCATGTTCATTGCAATAAGGTTATTCATTTAAGTTAGAGAATACTGGTTATTCTGTTTACATGAATAATACCTTTCATGGTTATGCACCCTATGTGAATGGTTCATTGAATCTCGGTCGTGGTAATACACATGTTCACGCCAAAAGATGTAGAGTTAATAATGATAGTACCACTTTCTTGTGGCACTACCGCTTTGGTCATATTGGCGTAAGATGCATGAAGAAACTCCATATCGATGGATGTTTGGAGTCACTTGATTTTGAATCGCTTGACACATGCGAGCCATGCCTCATGGGCAGGATGAGTAAGACCCCGTTTTCAGGTACAATGAAACGGGCAAGTGACTTGTTGGAAATCATGCATGCTGATGCGTGTGATCCAATGAGAATTGAAGCGTGCGGTGGATATCGCTATTTTCTCATCTTCAGTGACGATTTGGGTAGATATAGGTATATTTACTTAATGAAGCACAAGTCTGAAACGTTTGAAAAGTTCAAGCGATCTCAGAGTGAAGTTAAGAATCATCATAACAAGAAGATCATGTTCCTACGATCTGATCAAAGGGGATTTGCTGAGTTATGAGTTTGGCAATCACTTAAGACATTGTGGAATTGTTTCGCAGTTGAAGCCACCTGGAACACCACATCGTAATGGTGTGCCCGGACGTCGTAATCGAACCTTATGAGATATGGTGCGATCTATGATGTCTCTTACCGATCTACCGCTATTATTTTGAGGTTATGCATTAGAGACAGCTGCATTCACTTTAGATAGGACACCATATAAGTCCGTTGAGACGACGTCGTACGAAAATTGGTTTGGCAAGAAACCAAAGATGTCGTTTCTTAATGTTTGGGGTTGCGATGCTTAAGGCTTTAGCCGGAGAAGCTCGAACCCAAAGGGGACAAACACATCTTCATAGGATACCCAAAGGTTACAGTTGGGTATACCTTCTATCTCAGATCCGAGGGCAAATTGTTTGTCGCTAAGAACAGGTCCTTTCTCGAGAAGGAGTTTCTCTCGAAAGAATTGAGTGGGAGGAAGATAGAACTTGATGAGGTTGTCGAACCCTCACTTCAATCAGAGCGTAGTGCAACACAGAAAGATGTTTCTGTGGAACCTACGACTGTTGAAGAGGAAACTAATGATAGTGATCACGAAGCTTCAGATCAAGTTGCTATCGAACCTCATAGGTCGACAAGGATATGTACTACTACTGAGCGGTACGGTAATCCTGTCTTAGATATCATGTTGTTAGACAACAATGAACCTATGAGCTATGGAGAAGCGATGGTGGGCCTGTATTCCGACAAATGGTTAGAAGCCATGAAATCCGAGATAGGATCCATGTATCAGAACAAAGTATGGACTTTGGTGGACTTGCCCGATGATCGGCAGGCCATTGAGATAAATGGAGTTTTAAGAAGAAGACGAACGTGGGCGGTAATGTTACCGTCTATAAAGCTCGACTTGTGGGAAAGAGTCTTTTCACAAGTTCAAGGAGTTGACTACGATGAGAATTTCTCACCCGTAGCGATGTTTAAGTCCGTCGGAATCATGTTAGCATTAGCTATATTTTTCGATTATGAAATCTGACAGATGGATGTCAAAACAAGTTTTCTTACCAGTTTTTGTAAGAAAGAGTTGTATGTGATACAATCAAAGTTTTGTTGATCCTAAGGATGCTAAAAGGTATGCTAGCTCCAGCGATCCTTCTATGGACTAGAGCAAGCATCTCGGAGTCGGAATATATGCTTTGATGGAGTGATCAAAGCTTTTAGGTTTATACAATGTTTGCTAGAAACTTGTATTTACAAGAAAGTGAGTGGGAGCATTACAACATTTCTGATAAGTATATGTGGATGACATATTGTTGATCCGAAATAATGTAGAATTTCTGGAAAGCATAAACGGTTATTTGAAGAGTGTTTTTCAAAGGAAGACCTGGATAAAGCTGCTTACATACTGGGCATCAAGATCTATAGAGATAGATCAAAACGCCTGATGATACTTTCAAAGAACGCACACCTTGACATGTTTTTGAAGGAGTTCAAAATAGATCAGTCAAAGAAGGGGTTCTTGCATGAGTTGTAAGGTGTGAAGTTGAGTAAGACTCAAAGATTGACCACGGCAGAAGAAAGAGGAAGGACGAAGGTCGTCCCCTATGCTTTTGTCATAGGCTCTATACGGTATGACATGCTGAGTACCGCACTAGATGTGTGCCTTGCCACATGTCTGGCGAGAGGGTACAAAGGTGATCTAGGAGTAGATCACCAGATAGCGGTCAAAATTATCCTTAGAGGAATAAGGAAATGTTTCTCGGATATGGAGGTGATGAAGAGTTTGACGTAAAGAGTTACGTCGATGCAAGCTTAACACCTATCCGGATAGCTCTGAGTAGAGATACCAGATACGTATAATGGAGCAACAATTTGGAATAGCTCCAAGTGGAACATGGTAGCAGCATCTACGATATGACATAAAGTTTTGCGAAATACATAGGGATCTGAATATGACAAGACCCATTGACTACAACCTCTCTCACAAGCATAACATGATCAAACCCAGAACTCATTGAGTGTTAATCACATAGTGATGTGAACTAGATTAGTGACTCTAGTAAACTCTTTGGATGTTGGTCACATGGCGATGTGACCTATGAGTGTTAATCACATGGCGATGTGAACTAGATTATTGACTCTAGTGTAAGTGGGAGACTGTTGGAAATATGCCCTAGAGGCAATAATAAATTAGTTATTGTTATTATATTTCATTGTTTATGATAATCATTTATTATCCATGCTAGAATTGTATTGATAGGAAACTCAGATACATGTGTGGATACATAGACAACACCATGTCCCTAGTAAGCCTCTAGTTGACTAGCTCGTTGATCAACAGATGGTTACGGTTTCCTGACCATGGACATTGGATGTCGTTGATAACGGGATCACATCATTAGGAGAATGATGTGATGGACAAGACCCAATCCTAAACCTAGCACAAGATCGTGTAGTTCGTATGCTAAAGCTTTTTTAATGTCAAGTATCATTTCCTTAGACCATGAGATTGTGCAACTCCTGGATACCGCAGGAGTGCTTTGGGTGTGCCAAACGTCAAAACGTAATTGGGTGGATATAAAGGTTCACTACGGGTGTCTCTGAAAGTGTCTGTTGGGTTGGCACGAATCGAGACTGGGATTTGTCACTCCGTGTAACGGAGAGGTATCTCTGGGCCCACTCGGTAGGACATCATCATAATGTGCACAATGTGACCAAGGAGTTCATCATGGGATGATGTGTTATGGAACGAGTAAAGAGACTTGCCGGTAACGAGATTGAACAAGGTATAGGATACCGACGATCGAATCTTGGGCAAGTATCATACCGATAGACAAAGGGAATTGTATACGGGATTGATTGAATCCTTGACATCGTGGTTCATCCGATGAGATCATCGTGGAACATGTAGGAGCCAACATGGGTATCTAGATCCCGCTGTTGGTTATTGACCGGAGAGTTGTCTCGGCCATGTCTGCATGACTCCCGAGCCCGTAGTGTCTACACACTTAAGGTTCGATGATGCTAGGGTTATAGGGAAAGTGTGTACGCGGTTACCGAATGTTGTTCGGAGTCCCGGATGAGATCCCGGACGTCATGAGGAGTTCTGGAATGGTCCGGAGGTAAAGATTGATATATAGGAAGTATGGTTTTGTGAAAGTGCAACTATCCCTAGGTGGTTTTGGTAATTCATAACAACATATAGGTCATTGAGCTAATACTATTCCAAGACAATTATTTCAGGGAAGCTCAATGATTGGCATGTCATGGATGTGAAAGTGGAACCCTCAAAATGCTAAGGACAATGGATTGGCTCAAGCTCAAAAGCTCAAGACTCTTCATTTTATATTTTAGTGATCCAAGATCACATTGAGTCCTTAGGAAAAGCCAATACTATTAAGGAGGGATGAGGTGTTGCTTAATGAGCCTCTTGCTTCATGTGCTTAGTGATATGATCCAAAAACCCTCAACTACTTTCCCATATCCACATATGACCTAAACTCTAAGCCAAACTCGGTCCTACCGATTCTTCCTATCCGGCGCCACCGAGTTTCACTTGTCATTAGCCACTGCCAAACCCTAGCAATTCGGTTCTACCGATAAGGATCTCGGTCCCACCGAGATGGGGTTGCAAACTCTCTGTTTCCCTTTCGTAACTTTTCGGTCCCACCGAAAGAGCGAATCGGTCCCACCGAGATTGCAACGTAAACTCAGTGTTTCCCCTTTGTAACTTTTCGGTCTCACCGAGTTCCACTCGGTCTCACCGAAAGAGCAAATTGGTCCCACCGAGTTTGCCTGACCAACTCTCTGGTTAGCTAATTACCAAATTCGGTCTCACCGAGTTTGTGTAATCGGTCTCACCGAGATTACGTTATGCCCAAACCCTAACCGAATCGGTCCCACCGAGTTGCATGTCAGTCCCACCGAAATTCCTAACGGTCACTAGGTTTACTATTTCGGTCAGACCGAGTTTTCTGATTTGGTCCCACCGAGATTGGTAAATTGTGTGTAACGGTCGGATTTTGTGTGGAGGCTATATATACCCCTCCACATCTTTCTCATTCAGTGAGAGAGCCATCAGAACACACACATCATTCCAACTCATTTGTTCTGAGAGAGAACCACCTACTCATGTGTTGAGATCAAGACATTCCATTCCTACCATATGAATCTTGATCTCTAGCCTTCCCAAGTTGCTTTCCACTCAAATCTTCTTTCCACCAAATCCAAATCCTATGAGAGAGAGAGTTGAGTGTTGGGGAGACTATCATTTGAAGCACAAGAGCAAGGAGTTCATTACCTACACACCATTTGTTACTTCTTGGAGAGTGGTGTCTCCTAGATTGGCTAGGTGTCACTTGGGAGCCTCCGACAAGATTGTGGAGTGAACCAAGGAGTTTGTAAGGGCAAGGAGATCGCCTACTTCGTGAAGATCTACCGCTAGTGAGGCAAGTCCTTCGTGGGCGATGGCCATGGTGGGATAGACAAGGTTGCTTCTTCGTGGACCCTTTGTGGGTGGTTGCTTCTTCGTGGACCCTTCGTGGGTGGAGCCCTATGTGGACTCGCGCAACCGTTGCCCTTGGGTGGAGCCCTGTGTCGACTCGCGCAACCGTTACCCTTCGTGGGTTGAAGTCTCCATCAACATGGATGTAGGATAGCACCACCTATCCGAACCACGGGAAAAACATCCGTGTCTCCAATAGCGTTTGAATTCTCCAAACCCTTCCCTTTATATTCTTGCAAGTTGCATGCTTTACTTTCCGCTGCCAATATACTCTTTGCATGCTTGCTTGAATTGTGTGATGATTACTTGACTTGTCCTAAAAATAGCTAAAATCTGCCAAGAACTAAAACTAGGAAAAGGTTAAGTTTTTATTTGGTCAAGTAGTCTAATCACCCCCCTCTAGACATACTCTCGATCCTACAAGTGGTATCAGAGCTTTGGTCTCCATTTGCTTGATCTCCATAGCTTTTGGTGGTCATAGCCTTGGTTTCACAACCTAGGAGAGTATGGCGTCTAGCGAGGGAAATTATCACCGTAGAGATCCTTACTTTGATGGTACTAATTTTGCTAGTTGGAAGCATAAAATGAAAATGCATATTCTTGGACATAACCCCGCTGTTTGGGCTATTGTGTGTGTTGGTTTGCAAGGTGACTTCTTTGGTGGGAGAGAACCAAACCGTGAAGCTACCGTGGATGAGTTGAAGATGTTGCAATACAATGCTCAAGCTTGTGATATTCTCTTCAACGGATTATCCCCCGAAGAATTCAACAAAATCAGCCGCCTTGAGAATGCAAAGGAAATTTGGGACACTTTGATTGATATGCACGAAGGTACCGACTCCGTCAAGGAATCCAAGTTGGATGTGCTTCAAAGCCAACTTGACAAGTTCAAGATGAAGGATGGTGAAGGTGTCGCTGAAATGTACTCTAGGCTTGCTCTCATCACAAATGAGATTGCCGGCTTAGGAAGTGAAGAGATGACCGATAGATTCATCATCAAGAAGATCCTAAGAGCCTTGGATGGAAAATATGATACCGTGTTGACATTGATCCAAATGATGCCCAATTACAAAGATCTCAAGCGAACGGAAGTGATTGGAAGAATTGTTGCTCATGAGATGTCACTTAAGGATAAAGAGGAACTTCACAACAAGTCAAGTGGTGCCTATAAAGCCTCATGTGAAACTCCTACATCATCAAGTGAGAAACAAGACTTCAATGAAGAATTGAGCTTAATGGTGAAGAACTTTCAACAAGTTCTACAAGAGTAGAAGCAACGATAGAAGCTCCAAGTCAAGGTCCTACAATGACAAAAGATCTTCTAGTCGAGAGAGAAACTATTACAATTGTGGAAGACCCGGACACTATTCCAACGAGTGTACGGCTCCCTACAAGAGAAGAGAAGATTCTCCAAAAAGAAGAAGCAAAGGATCACCACCAAGAGAGAGAAGGAGTAGAGATGATCGTTATGAACGAAGACACTCATGGAGAAGCAAGGATTCGGAAAGGAAGGAAAAATCATCAAGGAGCTACACAAGACGAAGACATCAAGCTCATGTTGGTGAATGGGTATCCGGCTCCGACTCCGACAGCCACTCCTAGAGAAGTTATCACTCCGACTCTGAAGATACTCAAGATGAAGGTGTTGCCGGTCTAGCACTTGTGTCAACCAACTCCTATGACATATTTGACTCACCAAATGAAGGAATTGGAAGATGCTTCATGGCCAAAGGTCCTAAGGTAACACACCCCGAGTATGTTGATTTCGATAGTGATGAAGATGACTTGTTAGGTGATGATTTGCTTGGTGACAACTCTAGTGATGAATACTATGATGAAAGACCAATTAATCATGCTAATCAAGATAAAACGAATGACAATGATAAGTAGAAGATTGAGGCTCTAACTAAAGAACTAAAAACTCTTAAGTTAGCTCATGACACTATCTTCGAAGATCATCGAGAACTTTTAAGAGCTCATGAGAAGCTACGCTTTGAAAAGCTCAATCTTGAGCAAGAGCATGAGTTCTTAAAGGCAATCAATGATGATCTCCGCAAGAAAAGTTCTTCTTACATTGCCAAGCGTTTACTCTTATCCACTTACATGCCTCAAGTCAAGTCTAACAAGAAAGATTCTTCCTCTAGTAGTAACAATGATCATGCTAAATCCAATATTGTTGCTTCTAGTAGTTCTCTTGATTCCACTAATGATTCTCTTAGCCAAGTTACACTTGAGCAAGAAAATAGCTTATTGAAGGGAATTATAGAGAAAGGAGTGTACAAAAGCCTTGCCGAGAGTAAGCAATTCAAGGAAATTGTGCGCAAGCAAGGAATGCACCGGAAGAATCAAGGTGTTGGTTTTGAACGAAAGTTCAATGCCAATGGAGTTGAATGGGAAGAAGATCAATACCCCAAGACAAAGTTTGTCCCTCAACAAGAGAAGTATACTTCTTTCAAGGGGACACAAGCTCAAGATGATCTTCCACCACAAGACTACGAGCAAAAAGGCAAGGACAAGCTTCAAGAGGAAATTGTTGCATTTGAAGAAGCTCATAAGACCTTAGTCAAGTGGATTCCCAAGACTACCTCAAGTTCAACTTCATCAAGTACGACTACAACTCCAAGGATTCCCATCAAGATGATGTGGATCCAAAAGAAGAAGAACTAGAGAGTTCTTGAGGGTGACTCCGCCAACATACTTCACTCTTATCATTTTGGCAAGAACAAGTGCAATCAACTTCCACATCTTGCACTAGTTCAAGGAGTCACAAACCCTCTTGTTGGTAAGACAAGGGACAAGGTAACCTAAAGTTTTCATGGACATCATCTCTCGTGTGCATCACTCTATGTCTATGGATATCCTTGTTTGTTCCTTGTGGGACTAACCCATGTAGGTATTGAAAGTGCAATTCACTCAAATGGATAGCTCCAAGAGATCTACATCAACATTGAGCATCCACATCTTCAATATCTACATGAAGTCATCATCGACAAAACCCAAGGTTAGTTCATCCCTCTTAAGGGGGATATCACATCTAGGGGGAGCTTTACTCTAAGACTTGAGCTAAAGCAACTCTAAAGATGTGAACAAAACAATGCTTTATGTAAAAGTGGTAACCCCACTTGAGCTTAAATGATGAGTATGACCTACGATCAAGTGTTCTCACTTGACTCCTAAGTCAATATACTCATATATAGATGACCTAGTCATCGCAAATTGCTTGATAGATGCTAGAATTGGTTGTGCATGCTTTGCCACATATTTCATTTGCTATCTTATTGTGTGAGCATGCTGATTGCATATTTTACTCATTCAAGGACATCCACTTGTTGCTTTGATTGTTCGGCTTTATCTTCTTTTGCCAAGTGGATGGACAAGAATGCCTAAGAACCTCCTCTAGCTATCTATGCTTTTCTCGTCTCAAACTCTATTCATGCTGCATCACAAAATTTGATCAAGTCAGATTCGAACCACTCTGTGTGAGGAGCGCTCAGAGTCCCTGATTCGTCATAGACTTAAACTTCCAAAACCTCTTTATGATTCTCGGTCTGACCGATACTCCACTTTCGGTCCTACCGAGATCATTGAGTTGATCTAAGTTTTCAATCTCGGTGCAACCGATTTGAACCTTTCGGTCTCACCGAGTTTCAGTAACTGCACGCAGTTATGAATCTCGGTGCCACCGAGTTGTTGCACTCGGTCACACCGACAGGGTCGGGCTATATATAGTCATGGGCAGAATTTTGGAAATTTCTCCGAAACCTCTTCGCCCGCGCATAGCTCGCTCTGCCTCCTGGGTCTCCGGATCGTCCTCCTCGCCGCCAGCAGCCTCCAGTCGCTGGTCTCCATCGCCGTCAATGGGATTTCTGCCCCGCCGTTGCCGCCGTAGCAAGTCCACGCCGAACTAGGGTATGGACTTGATCTTTGTGCTATTCCTCAATCCGATTCCTAGCACATTGTGATCACATTGTTTCTGGCCACGTTTGATAATCTTCTATCCAGTCAAAACGCTCATAGATTAGGTTTGATTCGAAAATTCTAGGTTTAGGTTTCCGCCGAAACCATCTCGGACCCACCGAGTTGAAAAACTCGGTCCCACCGATTTGGCTTATGCCATTGCACAAGTGAGACTCAGTCTGACCGAGAATTACTATCAGTGTGACCGATTTTTGAATTCAGTGAAACCCTAGCAGTCTCGGTGCCACCGAACTGTGACTCGGTCCTACTGAGTTCACTAGTTTAGGTTCCAAAACTGCTTCGGTATCACCGAGTTTGAAAATCGGTAGATCTGAGATGATTTCAGTGGGAAACTAAAACTAAGTTTTTGGATCATTCTTTTTGCAAAAATCTCTGCATTTTGTGATGCTCATCCACTCTATCTCTTCTATAATCTATTCACAGGGTCAGCAGTCAGTTTACAGCATGTCAGACCAGAGTGATAGCCAGAACCTCTCAGAGCAGCAAGTTGTGATGAGTGAGGGCACTAGCCCCTCAAGTTCTTCTGATGATGGCAGCAGAAGCACCCCCAGCAATTGCCAAAGGCTGCCACGAGACAAAGGAAGAAGAAAACCTCAGATTCATAAGATGAGGACTATGTGGCAGAGGAAGAGGCCACCTCCAAGAGAGTTGAGCCAGCTCAAGGCTCAAAGCCAGGCCTGAAAATCAAGAGGCCAACAGGCAGGCAACCCATGTCAAAGGCTAGAGCTTCAACTGAGAAGCCTGCACCTGCTCCCATTGAGCCCATTGCTGCTGAGAGCAAGAAAAGGAAAGAGAGGGTGAAGAAGACTGTTGCCAAAGTGCTTGGAAGAGCCTCCATCATGGTAGAAGAGGAGGAGGAAGAAGAGGCAGCTGCACCAGCGCCCAAGGCACCCAAACTTATGGGAGATGCCATAAGGTCAGGGGGAGCTGCATCCAAGCCCAAGGAAGCACCTAAGGCTGCATCTATGCCAAAGCCCAAGAGGAACACACGGAGCATTCCTGCAGCTGAGAAGAACAAGGCTCCAGTGCCTGAGACTGTTGCTGAGGATGAGGAAGAGAATGTCCTTCGGAAGCTCAAGCCCAAGATCCTAGACCACAACGATGCTCATCCTGTGGCTGAGGATATGAAGCTCAGGAGAGACTCAGGGCTCAGGAAGTGGAGAGAAGCAGACCCATATGCTTCAAGGAGAAGGATTGTCGTGGACTACAGGTTTCACACCAAGGAGCAGCAGGATTTCTATGAGACGGTGCTGCTAGATAAGAAGCCCATTGTCTGTGATATGCGATGGGTTGATTGGACATATATCAAGGAGAATGAGGAGTACTACCCAGGAGTATTTGACAGCTTTAGTGCTTGTGGAGTAGCTGACTTTGTTGGTCAGAAGCTCACAAAGTGGAACGAGGAACTTATCATGCAATTCTACTCCACAACACACTTTTATCCGGATGGCAGGATCACATGGATGTCAGAAGGTACAAGGTACAACTCTACTGTTGAGGAATGGGCGAAGCTAATCAATGCCCCAGAGGAGCAAGCAGATGACTTGGACATTTATGCCAAGAAAAAGATGGACCACAACTCCATGTCCAACATGTACAAGGAGATTCCGAATGAAGCGCTTGACACGTTCAAGTTTGGCTCAGTACATTATCTGCTCTCAGGATTGCCTACGATCAACTGGATCCTTAGGCACACCCTTCCGCCCAAGTCTGGAGATCACAAGATGATCAGAGGTCACGCGATCAATTTGC
Source organism: Triticum dicoccoides (assembly GCF_002162155.2). Lineage (NCBI taxonomy): Eukaryota > Viridiplantae > Streptophyta > Magnoliopsida > Poales > Poaceae > Triticum > Triticum dicoccoides. The sequence goes on from NC_041388.1 coordinate 164,718,295, forward strand.
TTCATGTTTTTGACGTGCCTCAAAAATTCAAAGTTATGAGCCTTATAGTGGAAACGATCAAAAGAACTGCGGCAGATCAGAAGAGGAGCTGTGGATATGCCCCTCAGATTCAGGAGCTCATCAACTCCAAGATGGGCACGGGCGTATATTTGTTGGATAAGGAACACCTGCCCATCCGTCCAGATTTCGAGGACAATGAAGTTGTTATGACTGAGAACGAGCCATCGTCTGCACAAGCATTTGCAAAGAAGGAGAAGGCGAAGAAGGAAAAAGCTGCCAGGATGCCTACTCAAGAGGAGGCATCTGACTATTTCTTGAAGACCAAGCAAGAGCAGCTCAGTTACTTGATTGCATCCACGCTGAGAATTGAGCAAAGTTTGGCAAACCTCACTAAAAATCAGCAGAGCCTAGAGAGGATCATGGAACAGAAGTTCTATGACTTGGATGTCAAGGTAACAGAAGTACAGTCTGCAGTGGAGCAGCTCCAGGAGGACATGAATGAGAGGAGAGGCAGGACCACGACTCAAGCATTTTCTAGAGTGCCACGAGGTCCGAGGTCGTCTGCACTGCCAGTTGCTGACACTAGAGCCACTACTTCAGCACCAGCTACGGCCTCAGCTCCAGCGTCTACCTCAGCTCAAACTCCAGCGACTACTTCAACATCTACAGAAGCCTTCGTCCTTGGAGTGATCCGGACTCCACCACCACCTGAAGATCAAGCCTGAGCGTCGATTTAGCACTATGCATTTTCTAGGAACTTTTTGGTAACTTGTTGCCAAAGGGGGAGAAGATGTATAGATCATAGGCTTCGAGAGAGAGAGAGTGTTGCTTTTCTCTCTTGCTTTATTTGGTGGTTTTTCGAACCTTTTCTGCTTTTGAGTGCTTGATACTATGTCCTTATGCTTGTGAGACATCGATGATCATGTGTTTGATCATAAGCTACACTTAATGTTTGCTTAATGCTTGCTTAAATATTATCATTCTATCTATCGTTTGTGATCATTCACTATTCTTGGTGATGAGTGCATGTAACGCCCCGAGCCCGGTGCTTTAGATGCCTTCCTTGTTTTCCGAGATTCGTCGTGCGATTTGTTTTGTTCATTGCATTCATCCTTGCATCATGTGCATTGCATCATGTCATTAACCTTTGTATCTCAACTCAACTAAATAAATTGTATGGATTTTTGGTCCATTTAAACCAAGGGAACTCACATGGTGACTCTCTTTATAACATATCCTCCAATATTAGGGAGCTATATTAAATATTCCATTGTTTTGGAAATCACCATAACCCACGTGAAAAATAAATCCCATGCCTTTTTTCTGCCCCGAGTTGACCTCCAAACCTTGCCCATAAATTATTTCATCATTTTCCGGAACTCCACCAAAAGTCCGAACATTTTTGGACCTTCCTTTCATCAAGTCCTAGTTCAAACCCATTTGAATTTCAAATGAGTTTGAATTTAAATCTTTCGGTCATGCCCACTTCTATTTTTCCTGGATCGAGCTCATTTTTTGTGAGTCCGGGAAAATTGTCTCCATGCGCAAATCCTTTTCCCTAACCCTCTCTTTCCTTTTCTTCTCTTTAATTGTTTTCTGCTAAGAAAATACAAGGGAGAGAGAGAAGAGGGCCGCTTCCCCGCAGCCCATTTGACCCAAGGCTAAGCCGGCCCAAGGCCAGCCACGCCCCCCTCTAACCCTAGCCCGACTCCCTCCTGTCGATCTCTCCCTCTGTGCCGCCGCCACACGCTCATCGATCGATTCCCTCTCCTCGCGCCCGACCCCCATCTCCTTGCGCAGCGCATCACCGATCCCCTCGCGTCCCTCCTCTCGATCTCTCCCTCTCCCTCGCTCGTGCCCCCATCCTCATAAGGAGAGAGAGGAGCAGAGCCCTCGCGCGCGGCCCCGCCGCCGAACCTTCTCCGCCTCGCGCCTCCACCTCCGTCGCCTGCACCCGTTCCCCTCGCCGGCTTGCCGCCTCCAGCCGCTCCTCTGCAGCTCCTCGCGCCTCCGCCTCGCCCCTCTCAGCCTCCTGCGCCCGTGCCCCTCCTCTGCCTCGTCACTGTTTCCGGCCGCCGACAGCGAGCAGCTCCGTCGGAGCTCGTCCCCGAGCGCGCCCAACCTCCTCCCTCGCCCGTGGCCTCCTCCTCGTCGCCTCTGCGTGCGACCCTGCTCCCGCGCGCCTCCTCGCCCGCGCGACTCCTCCACCAAGCAGCCTGCCATGCCCCGTCGGTCGCATGACCGCCCCTTCCCTCGCCCGTCTCCGGCTAGGTCCGAGGCCTAGGGACCGGGTCCTCCTCATCTCGGCCATCCCCGTCGTCTGCCCCGCGCGCCGCCCTGTGGCTTCGCCTCCCGCAACCCCGCGGCGTCGCCTCGCCCTTGTTCCGCGTTGCCTTTGCCAGCCCTGTGCTACTGTTTGCATACGCAAAGACCCGAGGCATGTGTGCTCCACTGCTAGTTTCGTGGACGAAGAGTACCTCTACGATGACCCTGGATGTCTACGAGCGTCAAGTACCACTACAACCCATGTTCGACTACGTGGATTCGCCAAGTACCACGACCACCGCGTTCCGTTTCTTTACTGTCAAGGCCGAGAGGACGCCAAGTACCATGAAGACGAGGACCCGTGTACAACTACCGTCGACCTGAACAACTACGAAAACATGTACCATCTACCGTCGCCCGAAGACCCGTGTACCACGAGCGCCAAGTTCATCTACGGAACGTGTACGTCTCCAATGGTGTACCACTACCGATGCCGTGTACAACTACTACCACCGACATGTACAACTACTTCCGACGACGATCGCTACGTGAACGACTACTTCCACTACGAACTCGTTCCGTCCGAAAACGCTCGCTTCAAAGGTATAACCCGAGACGACCGCGATGAGATGCCCTTGCATGTATGAGATGAACCGTATGTTTGCATCGTGTCCGAATTGTCACTCGTTTTCCATGCTGCCATCCCGTGGGAACCCGGAATCCGGGGGCACCCCACCATCTTGCATGACACGCTCACGCCCACTTCCTTTGCACCGGTATCTCCAGGAGCTACCGGAACCGATATGTTGCCGTGGCACCATTTTTCGTTTCGCCGCCGTGGCACCCTTTTCCTTCCGCCATGGCGACAAATGCTCCTTATCATCTTCATGTTAATGTTTTCATAAAATTTGCATAAACTTGCTTATGTCATCCGCATCATGATAACAACATTTAAAATGTTTAAAAATTATGTTTGCATTAAACTATGAAAAGACATGTGGGGGATTTACCGGAATTGTTGTTTGTTGTTCCGGCCTCATTTAAACTTGCCTAGATAGGTAGTTTTCATTTGCTCCACCTCTTGCCATGTTTAATAACAGTTAATATTGTTGGGTAGCTTAAACGAGAGATAACTAAATAATTGATGTGGTGTTCCGTCAACATGCACCTCATTGCATATTGAGCTCCACTTAATTTGTAGGATTGTTTGTGCACTTTCCCATGCCATGCATATTTAAACCGGACATGCATCATACTTGTTTGCGCATCATGCCATGTTTATGTGATGTTTGTTTACTATGTTGTTTGTTTCTTTCCGGGTTGCTTCTCTCATTAGCTTCAGTTTCGTTCCGGAGTTGTGAGGATTCGTTCGACTTCGTCCGTTTGTATTCTTCATGGACTCTTTCTTCTTCCTTGCGGGATCTCAGGCAAGATGATCATACCCTCGAAATCACTACTATCTTTTCTATGCTAGTTTGCTCGCTCTTTTGCCATGCCAATGCTACGATGCCTACCATTTGCTTGTCAGCCTCCCAAATTGCCATGTCAAACCTCTAACCCACCATGTCCTAGCAAACCGTTGATTGGCTATGTTACCGCTTTGCTCAGCCCCTCTTATAGCGTTGTTAGTTGCAGGTGAAGATTGAAGTTTGTGCCTTGTTGGAACATGGAGATGTTGTTCCTTGTTGGAACATGTTTACTTGTTGGGATATCACAATATATCTTACTTAATTAATGCATCTATATACTTGGTAAAGGGTGGAAGGCTCGGCCTTATGCCTGGTGTTTTGTTCCACTCTTGCCGCCCTAGTTTCCGTCATATCGGTGTTATGTTCCCGGATTTTGCGTTCCTTACGCGGTTGGGCTATAATGGGAACCCCTTGACAGTTCGCCTTAAGTAAAGCTTCTCCAGCAATGCCCAACATTGGTTTTACCATTTGCCACCTAGCCTTTTCTTTCCCTTGGGTTCTGCAGACTCAAGGGTCATCATTTTTTAACCCCCCCGGGCCAGTGCTCCTCTGAGTGTTGGTCCGAACTAGAGTCCTGTGCAGCGCCCCCTCGGGGAAACTCGAGGTTTGGTTTTAGTTGTATGGAGCGCTCATCTGAGTGTGCCCTGAGAAAGAGATATGTGCAGCTCCTATCGGGATTTGTCGGCACATTCGGGCGGTGTTGCTGGTTTAGTTTTACCCTGTCGAAATGTCTTGTTGTACCGGGATACCGAGTCTGATCGGAGTGTCCCGGGTGGAGGTCTATTCCTTCGTTGACCGCGAGAGCTTGTCATGGGCTAAGTTGGGACACCCCTGCAGGGATTTGAACTTTCGAAAGCCGTGCCCGCGGTTATGGGCAGATGGGAATTTGTTAACGTCTGGTTGTAGAAAACCCGAAGTTGACCTTAATTAAAATACATCAACCGTGTGTGTAACCGTGATGGTCTCTTTCCGGCGGAGTCCGGGAAGTGAACACGGTGTTGGAGTTATGCTTGACGTAGGTTGCTATAGGATCACTTCTTGATCATACTTTTATCGACCGTGCTTTGCCATCTCTTCTCGCTCTCATTTGCGTATGTTAGCCACCATATATGCTAGTCGCTTGCTGCAGCTCCACCTCATTACTCCATCCTTCCTATAAGCTTAAATAGTCTTGATCTCGCGGGTGCGAGATTGCTGAGTCCCCGTGGCTCACAGATACTTCCAAAACCAGTTTGCAGGTGCCTATGTTACCGAACAGGTGACGCAACCAAGCTCAAGGAGGAGCTCGATGAAGATCTTGCCCTTTGTGTTGTTTCGTTCTAGTTGATCAGTAGTGGAGCCCAGTTGGGGTCGATCAGGGACCTTTGTCGCATTTGGGGTTCTTCTTTTATTTTGGTTCCGTAGTCGGACCTTGATTGTATCTGGATGATGTAATGCTTTATTCATGTAATTGTGTGAAGTGGCGATTGTAAGCCAACTATGTATCTCTTTCCCTTATGTTTTACATGGGTTGTGTGAAGATTACCTCACTTGCGACATTGCTTTCAATGCGGTTATGCCTCTAAGTCGTGCTTCGACACGTGGGAGATATAGCCGCATTGAGGGCGTTACAGTGCATGTATTTCAATCTTATCATTTTGAGCGCTCCACCAAGATGTATGTGACATGGAAGAGCCCATGACTCTAACTCTTTGTGCATTTGCAGTCCAAAGCAAATTTTAAATATGCACAAATTTAGGGGGAGCTCTTACTTATCACATACTTCTCAAAGCAACGATATACTTCATGCTTATTATCATTTGTCGAAGCTTTGATCTATATGTTGTCATCAATTACCAAAAAGGGGGAGATTGAAAGTGCAACTATCCCTAGGTGGTTTTGGTAATTCATAACAACATATAGCTCATTGAGCTAATACTATTCCAAGACAATTATTTCAGGGAAGCTCAATGATTGGCATGGCATGGATGTGAAAGTGGAACCCTCAAAATGCTAAGGACAATGGATTGGCTCAAGCTCAAAAGCTCAAGACTCTTCATTTTATATTTTAGTGATCCAAGATCACATTGAGTCCATAGGAAAAGCCAATACTATTAAGGAGGGATGAGGTGTTGCTTAATGAGCCTCTTGCTTCATGTGCTTAGTGATATGCTCCAAAAACCCTCAACTACTTTCCCATATCCACATATGACCTAAACTCTAAGCCAAACTCGGTCCTACCGGTTCTTCCTATCCGGCGCCACCGAGTTTCACTTGTCATTAGCCACTGCCAAACCCTAGCAATTCGGTTCTACCGATAAGGATCTCGGTCCCACCGAGATGGGGTTGCAAACTCTCTGTTTCCCTTTCGTAACTTTTCGGTCCCACCGAAAGAGCGAATCGGTCCCACCGAGATTGCAACATAAACTCAGTGTTTCCCCTTTGTAACTTTTCGGTCTCACCGAGTTCCACTCGGTCTCACCGAAAGAGCAAATCGGTCCCACCGTGTTTGCCTGACCAACTCTCTGGTTAGCTAATTACCAAATTCGGTCTCACCGAGTTTGTGTAATCGGTCTCACCGAGATTACGTTATGCCCAAACCCTAACCGAATCGGTCCCACCGAGTTGCATGTCAGTCCCACCGAAATTCCTAACGGTCACTAGGTTTACTATTTCGGTCAGACCGAGTTTTCTGATTCGGTCCCACCGAGATTGGTAAATTGTGTGTAACGGTTGGATTTTGTGTGGAGGCTATATATACCCCTCCACCTCTTTCTCATTCAGTGAGAGAGCCATCAGAACACACACATCATTCCAACTCATTTGTTCTGAGAGAGAACCACCTACTCATGTGTTGAGATCAAGACATTCCATTCCTACCATATGAATCTTGATCTCTAGCCTTCCCAAGTTGCTTTCCACTCAAATCTTCTTTCCACCAAATCCAAATCCTATGAGAGAGAGTTGAGTGTTGGGGAGACTATCATTTGAAGCACAAGAGCAAGGAGTTCATTACCTACACACCATTTGTTACTTCTTGGAGAGTGGTGTCTCCTAGATTGGCTAGGTGTCACTTGGGAGCCTCCGACAAGATTGTGGAGTGAACCAAGGAGTTTGTAAGGGCAAGGAGATCGCCTACTTCGTGAAGATCTACCGCTAGTGAGGCAAGTCCTTCGTGGGCGATGGCCATGGTGGGATAGACAAGGTTGCTTCTTCGTGGACCCTTTGTGGGTGGTTGCTTCTTCGTGGACCCTTCGTGGGTGGAGCCCTGTGTGGACTCGCGCAACCGTTGCCCTTGGGTGGAGCCCTATGTGGACTCGCGCAACCGTTACCCTTCGTGGGTTGAAGTCTCCATCAACGTGGATGTAGGATAGCACCACCTATCCGAACCACGGGAAAAACATCCGTGTCTCCAATAGAGTTTGAATTCTCCAAACCCTTCCCTTTATATTCTTGCAAGTTGCATGCTTTACTTTCCGCTGCCAATATACTCTTTGCATGCTTGCTTGAATTGTGTGATGATTACTTGACTTGTCCTAAAAATAGCTAAAATCTGCCAAGAACTAAAACTGGGAAAAGGGTAAGTTTTTATTTGGACAAGTAGTCTAATCACCCCCCCTCTAGACATACTTTCGATCCTACATTTTGGCCACCAGAAGTGTTCTGGGCATCATCGGTAGTGTAACGGGACCACCGAAGGGGTCCGGGGGTCCACCGGGAGGTGCCACGGGCCCCGGAGGCACACATGGGCCAATAGTGGGAAGGGACCAGCCCCTAGGTGGGCTGGGGCGCCTCCCACCAAGGCCCAAGGCGCCTCCAAGAGGGGAGGGTGGCAAACCCTAGGGCAGATGGGCCCTAAGGCCCACCCCAGGTGCGCCTCCCCCTCTCCCCCTTGTGGCCGCCACCCTAGATGGGATCTAGGGCTGCCGCACCCCTTGGGGTGGGAACCCTAGGTGGGGGCGCAGCCCTCCCTCTCCCCCTATATATAGTGGAGGCAAAGGGGCAGCCCAACACACGATTCGATCTCCCTGTTGGCAGCCCTCTCCCTCCTCGTCTCTCGTAGTGCTTGGCGAAGCCCTGCTGGAGTCCCGCGCTCCTCCACCACCACCATGCCGTCGTGCTGCTGCTGGACGGAGTCTTCCCCAACCTCTCCTTCCCCCTTGTTGGATCAAAGCGTAGGAGACGTCACCGGGCTGCACGTGTGTTGAACACGGAGGCGCCGTTGTTCGGCGCTTAGATCAGAATCAACCGCGATCTGAATCGCTGCGAGTACGACTCCTTCATCCGCGTTCTTGCAACGCTTCCGCTTAGCGATCTACAAGGGTATGTAGATGCACTCCCCTTCCCCTCGTTGCTAGATTACTCCATAGATTGATCTTGGTGATGCGTAGAAAATTTTAAATTTCTGCTATGATCCTCAACACAATCTTCATGTCTCGACCATCTAGATACTCCTCGGCATGTCCGTGATCACATCCGGGACTCCGAACAACCTTCGGTACATCAAAACATATAAACTCATAATAAAACTGTCATCGAAACGTTAAGCGAGCGGACTCTACGGGTTCGAGAACTATGTAGACATGATTGAGGCATGTCTCCGGTCAATAACCAATAGCGGAACCTGGATGTTCATATTGGCTCCCACATATTCTACGAAGATCTTTATCGGTCAGACTACATAACAACATACGTTGTTCCCTTTGTCATTGGTATGTTACTTGCCCGAGATTCGATCGTGGGTATCTCAATACCTAGTTCAATCTCGTTACTGGCAAGTCTCTTTACTCGTTCCGTAATACATCATCCCGCAACTAACTCATTAGTTGCAATGCTTGCAAGGCTTAAGTGATGTGCATTACCGAGAGGGCCCAGAGATACCTCTCCGACAATCGGAGTGACAAATCCTAATCTTGAAATATGCCAACCCAACAAGTACCTTCGGAGACACCTGTAGAGCACCTTTATAATCACCCAGTTACGTTGTGACGTTTGGTAGCACACAAAGTGTTCCTCCGGTAAACGGGAGTTGCATAATCTCATAGTCATAGGAACATGTATAAGTCATGAAGAAAGCAATAGCAACATACTAAACGATCGTGTGCTAAGCTAACAGAATGGGTCAAGTCAATCACATCATTCTCCTAATGGTGTGATCCCGTTAATCAAATGACAACCCATGTCAATGGTTAGGAAACTTAACCATCTTTGATCAACGAGCTACTCAAGTAGAGGCATACAAGTTACACTCTGTTTGTCTATGTATTCACACATGTATTATGTTTCCGGTTCATACAATTCTAGCATGAATAATAGACATTTATCATGATATAAGGAAATAAATAATAACTTTATTATTGCCTCTAGGGCATATTTCCTTCAGTACGGTACCTCCATGTTCATCACACGTTCAGCTTGATGACGTCCCTCAAAATCTTGATCCAGTAGAGGGTCGAGGGAGTGTTCCGTCGGCACGACGGCATGGTGACGGTGATGGTGATGTGATCCACGCAGGGCTTCGCCTAAGCACTATGACACTATGACCGAAGGAGTAAACTATGGAGTAGGGCACCACACATGGCTAAGTGAACTATTGGTGTGCCTTTGGGGTGCCCCCGCCCCCCTATATAAATGAGGGGAGGAGGATGAGGCCGGCCAGGGGCGCGCGCCATGGGGGGGGGGGGGTCCTACTAGGAGTAGGATTCGGCCCCCCTTTTTCCTTTCTTTCACCGGGGGAATAGGAAGGAGAGGGAGAGGGAAAGGGAAGGGGGCCGCTGTCGGTGTCAAATCCGACATACCTCGTAGTAGGGGTCCTAAGCTAGGCGTCTTGGAGCGATGGTAACATGGACACAAGATTTTACCAAGGTTCAGGCTCTCTCAAAGAGATAATACCCTACATCATGCTTTTGATTGTTCATATGGGGATAGTACAAAGTACATGTGTCTACCACAAGATTACTCTAACGAATATTAGATTGTCTGTTGACTAGCCTGGCCTCGGTTTATATAACACACCAGAGGCCTAGGGTTTAGGAGAGTCCTCGTCTTGGGCGCCAAGTCTTGTGGGATCTCCCTTTTATGCGGCGTGGGCTGCCTGAAGTGGCCCATGAGTTAATTGCCATGGGGGTCCTCAGCCCGATCTAGCTGGTCGCGAGATGACGTGGTGAGTACCCCCTAGTCCAGGACACCGTTAGTATCCCCCTGAATCGGTCTTCAAGTTGGGGACGCTCATCGATTCTTCCGAACTATTCTTCATCTTTGGTCGTCGATCTTGAAAACTGGTTCAAAAAATCTTCTCATCTTCGATCTCGAGGATCGCCGAAGTGAATCCGAAGAGTTTACATGTCGGGTATCCGAGGAGCGACTTTAAGTTCTCGACCTTTATCAATGTCGTGTTATTTTTATGCCACACCTCGGGTTTGAAATTGTTCCCGTGCGGCGGTGCCCTCTTGCATCCGAGCTCCAACGCCGGACCGCATTCGAGGTATCTTTTGCAGCTGAGCCCCAACGCTGGACCGCTTCCGAGCTCCAACACCGGAATGTATCTGAGATCCAACGCCGTACTGTATCCAAAGAGTCTTTTTACAACCGAACTCCAGCGCCGGACTGTATCCGAGGTGTCATAGATTACCTCAGTCTTGAAAAAGTTAAAAGGGTTCAACCGAGCTTAATGCCGGAGATACCCTTTATGGATTTAATTCCATTTTTTGCAATGTATTCTCTGCCGAGATGTATAGCCAATAACCCTCAAGGTGTGTGTCGGCCAAAAATCCGAGATGCACATTAGAGGAGACAGTGATCGGCGGACGGGCCCTTGAGAGAGGGTTTTGAGAAGTCGTCGTAATATATTAGCTTGATGCCGGATAAGTCCTAGATAGTACCTATTGTTGTCCGAAGACGCGTTCGCCCACAGTTCGGTCAAGCCGAACACTAAGTACTTTGAATTTTCTACATTGAATAGGCAATGCAGTAGCCCCCAAGACACTGGTCGGGTGGCAACACCAGATCAGGGGATCGATGTGCCACTTTAATACTAGTAAATGATAAGCCCAAAGCCCAGTAGCCCCCGAGTCTTAATGTGGGCACGAGTGGCCGAATTAAGGACCGATATCCAGAGTAAACTCACAAATTATGTGTAATGATTCTATGTATCCAAGTACTCTACATGATTAATGCTCGGATCCGCATTGTACAAAACTTTGTTGAGCGACCATCAGCTTCAACCTCCTCGGCCAGTAGCCGGGGAGTGTTTGTCCTACTTTATAAAGCCTTTATAAGGGCAAAGATTTACGACAAACAAGGCAATCCGGCCATATGGTTTTATAAACAAAGGTACACGAAGAGATATGTTATGTTACTTTTTAACAGAAGAAACATCGTCCGAAGAAAATAGTCCCGCTATCGGTTCCTTTCTTTGGGTTGTCATGCTGATCATGATCATAAAAACTCACCTCCGATCAATGTGGGAGGAAAATATTGAGGATTTAGTGTGGGGAAAGTTCCCAAACTCTATGGTCTTAATGAACCAAAATTTTCACTTCCGTCATTGCCGACCAATTATATCCTTTAAGATCGCTAGCTTTCGGCTTCACACAGTCTGAGGTACTAACTCAGATGACCCGGTAGTAACAATCAAAGAGGTGCTCCCTTTACCGCCTAGCCGAAAAATCGAGAATGTAGGGGTAAGCACAGGAGCCAGGCAACCCAGCTTGGCCAAAATCTTAAGTCAAATTGATGCATATTTATGGCCTTATAACGATGATTACGGAAGGTAGCCCTTGTATATTAAATACAAACACCGATGATATGTTTATTTCGACTCTGTTGCAACCATTTATCAGTTGAAAGTGGCCCATCGTTGGCTTCCACCCCCATGTAGATGCTACGCAGGGTGTTTCTGCAATAACAAAACAACCCTTGGCCGATGTCTCGGTGCCCAAAGACAGTGTGTTAGCGGAAACGAGGCAATCAGATATGTGGGATTTATAACTTTCACTTACTCATAGGAGCTTAAAGTTGTGAGGCCAATTATTAGCCCCTGGTTAGTGTTCGGCAACTGCCGAGGTCAAACCGTTAACACTTCAGCCAATGTTGTGAATGGCCGGTCGTTTAACACGGGGTGACCTCCATCGATCTTATAGTTTAACATAGTCATTGGACCGCTGACCAGTTTACGCTTATTGTGACAGTCAGTTTTTGGCTTTCTCCACTGAGGCGCTTAACCATGCGAGCTGGAAGCACAATCGTAGTGGTTCTCCCTTTGCACACCTAGCCGAACAAAGCGGAACGTAGGAGGCAAGCACAGGAGCCAGGCAACCCAACTATTGACTGAAGACACAATTTGAAACTGATGCATATAAAGCAGTATCCGAGAATGTTTTGCCGAGGAGTCCATGGAATACCTTGGATTTTGGTGGGTTCGGCTCTAGCCGCAGCCCCTCTTTGATATTGCCAAAGCTTTAAAGGTGTTCGGCGTTGTGCTGCGAGACGTGTTCGGCGTTGTGCTGCGAGACTTATGCTGGAGACACACAAATAGGTTAAAAATGCCATAAGCTTGAAAAGCCAAAAAACTTACGTAAAAGCTTGACGTCCAAATTAAATCAAGTCATTTGGTGCGAATCCGAAAATTGGTCTTAAAATTTTTGTGCTTTTGTCATGCATTAATATGACACATCCGATCTCGAGACTTCAAGCGGGTCAGCCTACGACTGTAACCTCCTATCCCAAAGGCGGAGTACTGCTTGTTAGGCCAGTTTAGCGAACTAAACTCGAGGGACCTTGAGATAGAAACTAGGCTCCCCGGCTATTGACCACACACCCGCGTCGAAAAAAGGTGTGATAAAAAAGACTTTGCAATGACTAAGAAGAAAACAATGATTATAGAACGGCTCATATAAATTTAAGATCCCCCGGTTAACTTGGTTAAGAGCGGTGTTTTTAACAAATAACATTTTTAAGGAACTAAGTTGTTTGTGCAACACAAATATAAAGTTTGGTCGAACCGAATAAGAATTAATTTTTTAAACTAAGTATGGAAGCGACTTAGCTGGTTAATGTGGTCAGTGTCGATGTGCGGCCCGAGCTTATGGCGGGACGAGGTCCCAGCCCCCAAGCCAGTCCCGAGGTGATGGAGCGAAGAGCTCGACACTCCAAAGAGACGGCATAGCACGGACGATGTGGCGATGCAAAGCCCCCAGTCCAGCCGAGCTGACGAAGCTGGTCAGCTAGGTGACGACACATCTTGGCCGATGGAGGGGGGCGACAGCGTCGGCTCACCGAGGTGGCGCAGACAAAGTAGATTTCCTGCTCAGATGTAAATAGTGCGAACAAAAATAATAATGATAATGAATATAAAAATGTTTGCATAATCAATTTATGCAAAGTAAATTATAAGAGAAATATGGTCTCTGTGCCGAAGTTGGATCATCGACATGAGTCAAAACTCGTGACGTGGCGCGGCATAGTCCAAATCACAAGACTATGTGGACGAAGTATGATCATCAACGTGCATGAAGATGGCCAAGCCCCACTCGAAGCACCTGGAAGATAAAAAAGGTAGCTAATGTGGTGCCTCCACATGAATTAGTATAGCTCGTCCATGATGCACTGTTCACCAGTCAAGTCTCAAGAAACGTGCTTAACATGGAGTAGCAATATTAGCACAGGAAAGGAATCAAACTAGAAGTACAACTCCGTCGTGTTCCCTTTGAAAAGAAAAAATACTTAGCTGATTAGGCTTATTTGCTAGGTCAGACGTGATGATCAGCAACACGTCGGGATGCCTTAAACAAGCGAGAAAAAACTTTATGGGCACTTCCACGCGGGTGCATGCACCGCCCTGTGACTGGGACAATAACAACCTTAGGCTTTGGGGCGTGTGTGTACTACCTCGGGTCGTGGCTGCGATTTTCCTCAGGTGATGCAATCGATTAAAGGACGATGGGTAGCAGCTCAAGGTGGAAAATTAGATCCTCTTGCCGGGTTGACCTCCATGAGTAGTTGCAACAACAATTGATGAAAAATAGCAAGAGTCAAAGTATTAGGTTTAGTCTTCATGTGAACAAACAAAGCAAGGTGAAGTATTTATCTATTAAACCTGGAAATCCGTGCTTATGCTGGGACTAAGGCCCTGTTTGGTTCATAAGTCCTATGACTTTTTCTAGTCCCAACTAAAAAGTCTCTAGTCCCTAAAAAGTCCCTCCATGTTTGTTTTCAGAGACTAAAAAGTCCCTAGTCCCTTCCTAGAGGTTATTAAATGACCATGTTGCCCCTAGTATATAGAAAAATAACAATCAAACAATACCTTGGGTTGACGGGCCATTGAATGCATGGAGGGGCATTGTTGGAAAAGTCCCAAAAAAGACTCTCCTTGAGAGTCTTCTTCATTTAGTCCCAAATGCCTAGTTTAGTCCCTAAAAGTCCCTCCCGTTTGGTAAAAAGTCTCTAAGAGGGACTTTTTCTAGTCCCTACACAAAAAAGTCCCTGGAAACAAACACCCCCTAAAAGTAGTATCAGTTGGTGAATTAATAACACAAATCTAAAAAATAATAATCTAATTGACTTTTCTGATGGTCCACATGAAGAGGAATTAGCAGGAGTTTGCTTGATTCCCTGCGAAGCTAGAAAAAGGTGTACGGCCTCGTGACCGTCCCAAGGACCACGTGCGAAACCAAAAAGTTGTAGTGGTCGCAGCACAATTTGGATTCTACATAACGGAACCCATGTCCATATAGATTGAAATTCTCTGGATGATGATGTTCGCTTGGTCCAATGACAATGTGGTGGTGCTGGCGTCATGGCTTGTTGGCTCAATGAGGCCATGGCCAGGCGATTCCTAAATAGGGTAGTGTGCCAAGGTGGTGACACCACTTGGCGATACGAGCAGGGCGGCGACTCCGGCACGCCAAGGTGACGGTGTGTCCTGTTAAAACCCTGTGCACACAATATAGTGTGTGCCCAAAAATAACATTAAACACTAACAATAATAGTGATAATAAATTCTATGCATAATTAAAATACATAAAGTAAATTATTAAAAAGATGTGGCCTGGGCGCCGAGGTCGGCTTGGCAGAGTGGCAGCATGGTGCGGTGACCGCGTTATGTAGTGTGAATTCAACTGGCAGGCCGAGCTGCGGATGCGGCACCAGTTTGACTACAGATGAAGCCGGCTGGATTGGAACCGACCAGACCAGCGTGTTGGGCCGTCAACCGGCGGACCAAGTTGTAAACCGGTCGTAAAATATCTACACACAAAAAACCATGCAAACGGGCAGAGAGAATGTTATGTGGAAATTAATATATAACACAGGTAATTAGAAAAATATAACCTGCTGTTTTTGTTCAGAGGAGCGAGACATAGAAATCCAAGATCAAAAGGCTGTAGATGAACAAACTGGTGCCGCCTTGTATGGAGACCCGACCTTTAGAAGCATAATGATCAATTAGTACTTCTGAGTGGAGTCCTTCACGTGGGCATGTTCTGCCAGTCTCCATCAATTTTGAGCTTTCCAAGGTGTCTTGGTGCTTTGCACGATGCAATACCTCCTGGTCTCCATGCTACCTCAACGTGATATGGCAGGCCCAGACTAATTAAAAAATGATACGCGTTGTCCAAGTAGGACTATTCTATCTTCCCCGGGTCGCCTGATATCAGGGATTGTGTGCGGCGCGAGGCCAGCACTTGGATGACCTGCTTGGGGAACTGTCTCTGATTTGGACAGTCCTTGGCCGTACATCTTTTGAGCCTTAGCGGCTGCTGGCGTGTGAATTCTCTCAGTCCGATCTCAGATTGAAATTGATGTCGGATGAACCTGCAAAATAATGTAGCGATCCAAGAACAATAATTCTCAAATAAATAAACTAGTGTGGGACAGATCTAACTAGAAAGTATCACCTGATTGTCTCATCAATCCATGGCAAGACATAGAGGCTCTCCATGAAAGCACCAATATCGGTGTCAAATCCGGCATACCTCGTAGTAGGGGTCCTAAGCTAGGCATCTTGGAGTGATGGTAACATGGACACAAGATTTTACCCAGGTTCAGGCTCTCTGAAAGAGATAATACCCTATATCCTACTTTTGATTGTATTCATATGGGGATAGTACAAAGTACATGTGTCTACCACAAGATTGCTCTAATGAATATTAGATTGTCTATTGACTAGACTGGCCTCGGTTTATATAACACACAAGAGGCCTAGGGTTTAGGAGAGTCCTCATCTTGGGCGCCAAGTCTTGTGGGATCTCCCTTGTATGCGGCATGGGCTGCCTGAAGTGGCCCATGAGTAAATTGCCATGGGGGTCCTCGGCCCGATCCAACTGGTCCGGAGACGACGTGGTGAGTACCCCCTAGTCTAGAACACCGTCAGCCGCGCCCCCTCCTCCTTTTCCTATTCGGACACCGTAGGAGGGGGGCATGCGCCACCCCCACGGGCTTCCCTCTCTCTCCCTTAGGCCCATGTAGGCCCAACACTTCCCCGGGGGCTTCCGGTAACCCCTCGGTACTCCGGAAAAATACCCGAATCACTCGGAGCCATTCTGATGCCCGAATACTACCTTCCAATATATGAATATTTACCTCTCAACCATTTCGAGACTCCTCGTCATGTCCCTGATCTCATCCGGGACTCCGAACAAACTTCGGTCACCAAAACACATAACTCATAATACAAATCGTCATTGAATGTTAGCGTGCGGACCCTACGGGTTCCAGAACTATGTAGACATGACCGAGACACATCTCCAGTCAATAACCAATAGTGGAACCTAGATGCGCATATTGGTTCCTACATATTCTACGAAGATCTTTATCGGTCAAACCGCATAACAACATACGCCATTCCCTTTGTCATTGGTATGTTACTTGCCCGAGATTCGATCGTCGGTATCACCATACATAGTTCAATCTCGTTACGTCAAGTCTCTTTACTCGTTCCGTAATGCATCATCCCGTAACTAACTCATTAGTCACATTGCCTGCAAGGCTTATAGTGATGTGCATTTCCGAGAGGGCCCATAGATACCTCTCCGATACTCGGAGTGACAAATCCTAATCTTGATCTATGCCAACTCAACAAACACCTTCGGAGACACCTATAGAGCATCTTTATAATCACCCAGTTATGTTGTGACGTTTGATAGCACACAAGGTGTTCCTCCGATATTCGGGAGTTGCATAATCTCATAGTCAGAGGAATATGTATAAGTCATGAAGAAAGCAATAACAATAAAACTAAACAATCATTATGCTAAGCTAACGGATGGGTCTTGTCCATCACATCATTCTCTAATGATGTGATCCCGTTCATCAAATGACAACACATGTATATGGTCAGGAAACTTAACCATCTTTGATTAACGAGCTAGTTAAGTAGAGGCTACTAGGGACACTCTGTTTGGTCTATGTATTCAGACATGTACTAAGTTTCTGGTTAATACAATTCTAGCATGAATAATAAACATTTATCATGATATAAGGAAATATAAATGAAAACTTTATTATTGCCTCTAGGGCATATTTCCTTCAGTCTCCCACTTGCACTAGAGTCAATATTCTAGATTACATAGTAATGATTCTGACACCCATGAAGTCTTGGTGCTGATCATGTTTTGCTTGCGAAAGAGGCTTAGTCAATGGGTCTGCAACATTCAGATCCGTATGTATTTTGCAAATCTCTATGTATCCTTCCTTGACTTGATCGCGGATGGAATTGAAGCGTCTCTTGATGTGTTTGGTTCTCTTGTGAAATCTGGATTCCTTCGCCAACACAATTGCTCCAGTATTGTCACAAAATATTTTCATTGGATCCAATGCACTAGGTATTACACCTACATCGGATATGTACTCCTTCATCCAGACTCCTTCATTTGCTGGTTCCGAAGTAGTTATGTACTCCGCTTCACACGTAGATCCTGCCATGACACTCTGCTTGGAACTGCACCAACTTACAGCTAGACCATTCAATATAAATACATATCCGATTTGTGACTTAGAGTCATCCGGATCAGTGTCAAAGCTTGCATCGATGTAACCATTTACGACAATCTCTTTGTCACCTCCATAAACGAGAAACATATCCTTAGTCCTTTTCAGGTATTTCAGGATGTTCTTGACCGCTGTCCAGTGATCCACTCCTGGATTACTTTGGTACCTCCCTGCTAAACTTATAGCAAGGCACACGTCAGGTGTGGTACACAACATTGCATACATGATAGAACATATGGTTAACGCATAGGGAATGACTTTCATTTTCTCTCTATCTGCTGTAGTGGTCAGGCATTGAGTCTGACTCAACTTCACACCTTGTAACAGAGGCAAGAACCCTTTCTTTGACTGATCCATTTTGAACTTCTTCAAAACTTTATTAAGGTGTGCGCTTTGTGAAAGTCCAATTAAGCATCTTGATCTATCTCTATAGATCTTGATGCCCAATATATAAGCAGCTTCACCGAGGTCTTTCATTGAAAAATTGTTATTCAAGTATCCTTTTATGCTATCCAGAAATTTTGTATTATTTCCAATAAACAATATGTCATCCACATATAATATTAGAAATGCTACAGAGCTCCCACTCACTTTCTTGTAAATACATGCTTCTCCAAAAGTCTGTATAAACCCGTACGCTTTGATCACACTATCAAAGCATATATTCCAACTCCAAGAGGCTTGCACCAGTCCATAAATGGATCGCTGGAGCTTGCACACCTTGTTAGCACCTTTAGGATCGACAAAACCTTCTGGTTGCATCATATACAACTCTTCTTTAAGAAATCCATTAAGGAATGCAGTTTTGACATCCATTTGCCAAATTTCATAATCATAAAATGCGGCAATTGCTAACATGATTCAGACAAACTTAAGCATCGCTACGGGTGAGAAGGTCTCATCATAGTCAACTCCTTGAACTTATCGAAAACCTTTCGCAACAAGTCGAGCTTTGTAGACAGTAACATTACCGTCAACGTCAGACTTCTTCTTGAAGATCCATTTATTCTCTATGGCTTTCCGATTATCGAGCAAGTCAACCAAAGTCCACACTTCGTTCTCATACATGGATCCCATCTGAGATTTCATGGCCTCAAGCCATTTCGCAGAATCTGGGCTCATCATCGTTTCCTCATAGTTCGTAGGTTCGTCATGGTCAAGTAACATGACCTCTAGAATAGGATTACCATACTACTCACGTGTAGACCGTACTCTGGTTGACCTACGAGGTTCAGTAGTAACTTGATCTGAAGTTTCATGATCATCATCACTAACTTCCTCACTAATTGGTGTACGCATCGCTGGAACTGATTTATGTGATGAACTACTTTCCAATTCGGGGGAAGGTACAACTACCTCATCAAGTTTTACTTTCCTCCCACTCACTTCTTTCGAGAGAAACTTCTTCTCTAGAAAGGATCCATTCTTAGCAATGAATATCTTGCCTTCGGATCTGTGATAGAAGGTGTAACCTACCATTTCTTTTGGGTATCCTATGAAAACACATTTCTCCGATTTGGGCTCGAGCTTATCAGGTTGAAGCTTTTTCACATAAGCATCGCAGCCCCAACTTTAAGAAACGACAGCTTAGGTTTCTTGCTAAACCACAGTTCATATGGTGTCATCCCAACGGATTTAGATGGTGCCCTATTTAACGTGAATGCATCCGTCTCTAAAGCATAACCCAAAACGATAGCGGTAAATTAGTAAGAGACATCATAGATCGTACCATATCTAATAAAATACGGTTACGACGTTCGGACACACCATTACGCTGTGTTGTTCTAGGTGGTGTGAGTTGCGAAACTATTCCACATTGTTTCAAATGAAGACCAAACTCATAAATCAAATACTCACCTCCCTGATCAGATCGTAGAAACTTTATTTTCTTGTTACGATGATTTTCCACTTTACTCTGAAATTCTTTGAACTTTTCAAATGTTTCAGGCTTATGTTTCATTAATTAGATATACCCATATCTTCTCAAATCATCTGTAAAGGTCAGAAAATAACGATACCCGCCGCGAGCCTCATGTTGGGGAACGTAGTAATTTAAAAAAAAATCCTACACACACGCAGGATCATGGTGATGCATAGCAACAAGATGGGAGAGTGTTGTCTACGTATCCTCGTAGACCGTTTGCGGAAGCGTTATATCAATACGGTTGATGTAGTCGTACGTCTTCACGATCCGACGGATCCAAGTACTGAAAGCACGGCACCTCCGAGTTTTGCACACGTTCGGCTTGGTGACGTCCTCGCCTTCTCGATCCAGCAAGCGGGGCGAAGTAGTAGATGAGTTCTGGCAGCATGACGGCATGGTGACGGTGTTGGTGAAGAACAATCTCTGCAAGGCTTCGCCTAAGCACTACAAAAACTATGACGGAGGATAAACTAGAGGGGACGGGGTTTCCGGCACACGTCTTGGTGTTTC
Source organism: Triticum dicoccoides (assembly GCF_002162155.2). NCBI lineage: Eukaryota > Viridiplantae > Streptophyta > Magnoliopsida > Poales > Poaceae > Triticum > Triticum dicoccoides. The sequence continues at coordinate 164,738,428 of NC_041388.1, forward strand.
TTGATGTGTCTTGGGTGCTAGCCCTACCCCTCTATTTATATGTTGAGCCTTGGGGTCGAAACTTGGAGTAAAAGCCTCCACAAAGTCGGTTTCACCCGAAAGGCAAGAGTCCTTCTCGGACTCCAGGGCCAGACGCCAGGGTTCCCGGCGTCTGGCCCCAGACGCCATGGACCCTGGCGTCTGGCCCCTGGACTCCATAAAACTCACTTTTGCGCTTTCCAAAAACCTTGTGGGCTTTCCCCTTTGGCCCAAATAAAGTGTTCTCGTACCCAAACATTTCGGGAAACATCCGGAACCCCTTTCGGTGAATTCCGGAACCCTTCCATAATCCAAACACTATTATCCCATATATCAATCTTTATCTCTGGACCATTCCAGAGTTCCTCGTCATGTTCGTGATCTTATCCAGAACTCCGAACAACATTCGGTCACCAACATACATAACTCATAGTACCATATCGTCAACGAACGTTAAGCATGAGGACCCTACGGGTTCGAGAACTATGTAGACATGACCGAGACACCTCTCTGGTCAATAACCAATAGCGGGACCTGGATGCCCATATTGGCTCCTATATATTCTACGAAGATCTTTATCAGTCAGACCGCATAACAACATACGTTGTTCCATTTGTCATCGGTATGTTACTTGCCCGAGATTCGATCTCTGGTATCTCAATACCTAGTTGAATCTCGTTACTGGCAAGTCTCTTTACTCGTTCCATAATACATCATCCTGCAACTAACTCATTAGTTGCAATGCTTGCAAGGCTTATAGTGAGGTGCATTACCGAGTGGGCCCAGAGATACCTCTCCGACAATCAGAGTGACAAATCCTAATCTCGAAATACGCCAACCAAAAAAGTACCTTCGGAGACACCTGTAGAGCACCTTTATAATCACCCAGTTACGTTGTGACGTTTGGTAGCACACAAAGTGTTCCTCCGATAAATGGGAGTTGCATAATCTCATAGTCATAGGAACATGTATAAGTCATGAAGAAAGCAATAGCAACAAACTAAACGATCAAGTGCTAAGCTAACGGAATGGGTCAAGTCAATCACATCATTCTCCTAATGATGTGATCCCGTTAATCAAATGACAACTCATGTCTATGGTTAGGAAACTTAACCATCTTTGATCAACGAGCTAGTTAAGTAGAGGCATACTAGTGACACTCTGTTTGTCTATGTATTCACACATGTATTATGTTTCCGGTTAATACAATTCTATTATGAATAATAAACATTTATCATGAAATAAGGAAATAAATAATAACTTTACTATTTCCTCTAGCGCATATTTCCTTCAGTCTCCCACTTGCACTAGAGTCAATAATCTAGATCACATCACCATGTGATTTAACATCAATAGTTCACATCACCATGTGATTAACACCCATAGTTCATATCGTCATGTGACCAACACCCAAAGGGTTTACTAGAGTCAATAATCTAGTTCACATCGCTATGTGATTAACACCCAAAGAGTACTAAGGTGTGATCATGTTTTGCTTGTGAGAGAAGTGTAGTCAATGGGTCTGCAACATTCAGATCGTATGTATTTTTTAAATTTCTATGTCAACAATGCTCTGCACGGAGATACTCTAGCTAATTGCTCCCACTTTCAATATGTATCCAGATTGAGACTTAGAGTCAACTGGATCAGTGTCAAAATTTGCATCAACGTAACCTTTTACGATGAACCTTTTTGTCACTTCCATAATCGAGAAACATATCCTGATTTCACTAAGGATAATTTTGACCGTTGTCTAGTGATCTACTCTTAGATCACTATTGTACTCCCTTGCCAAAAACAGTGTAGGGTATACAAATAGATCTGGTACATAGCATGGCATATTTTATAGAACCTATGGCCAAGGCATAGGGAATGAGTTTCATTCTCTTTCTATCTTCTGCCATGGTCGGGCTTCGAGTCTTACTCAGTTTCACACCTTGTAACACAGGCAAGAACTCTTTCTTTTACTGCTCCATTTTGAACTACTCATTGAAAAACTTATCAACCATATTGATCTATCTCTATAGATCTTGATGCTCAATATTTAAGCAGCTTCACTGAGGTCTTTCTTTGAAAAACTCATTTCGAACATTCCTTTATGCTTTGCAGAATAATTCTACATTATCTCTGATCAAAAATATGTCATTCACATATACTTATCAGAAATGATGTAGTGCTCCCACTCACTTTCTTGTAAATACAGGCTTCACCGCAAGTCTTTATAAAACTATATGCTTTGATCAACTTATCAAAGCGTATATTCCAACTCTGAGATGCTTGCAGCAGTACATAGATGGATCGCTTGAGCTTGCATGTTTTGTTAGCACCTTTAGGATTGACAAAACCTTTTGGTTGCATCATATACAACTCTTCTTAAATAAATCCATTAAGTAATGCAGTTTTGTTTATCCATTTGCCAGATTTCATAAAATACGGCAATTGCTAACATGGTTCGGACAGACTTAAGCATAGATATGAGTGAGAAACTCTCATCGTATTCAACACCTTGAACTTGTCGAAAACCTTTTTACAAACCTTTTTGCGACAATTCTAGCTTTGTAGATAGTAACACTACTATCAGCGTCTGTCTTCCTCTTGAAGATCCCTTTAATCTCAATGGCTCGCGGATCATTGGGCAAGTCAATCAAAGTCCATACTTTGTTCTCATACATGGATCTCATCTCAGATTTCATGGCCTCAAGCCATTTCGTGGAATCTGGGCTCATCATCTCTTCCTCATAGTTCGTAGGTTTGTCATGGTCAAGTAACATGACCTCCAAAATAGGATTACCATACCACTCTGGTGCGGATCTCACTCTGGTTTACCTACGTGGTTCAGTAGTAACTTGATCTGAAGTTACATGATCATCATCATTAGCTTCCTCACTAATTGGTGTAGTAGTCATAGGAACAGATTTCTATGATGAACTACTTTCCAATAAGGGAGCAGGTACAGTTACCTCATCAAGTTCTACTTTCCTCCCACTCACTTCTTTCGACAGAAACTCCTTCTCTAGAAAGGATCCATTCTCAGCAATGAATATCTTGCCTTCGGATCTATGATAGAAGGGGTACACAACATTTTCTTTTGGGTATCCTATGAAGACGCGCTTCTCCAATTTGGGTCTGGGCTTATCAGGTTGAAACTTTTTCACATAAGCATTGCGACCTCAAACTTTAAGAAATGACAACTTAGGTTTCTTGCCAAACCATAGTTCATACGGTGTCGTCTCAACGGATTTAGATGGTTCCCTATTTAACGTGAATGTAGCTGTCTCTAATGCATAACCCCAAAACGATAGTGGTAAATCGGCAAGATACATCATAGACCACACCATATCTAATAAAATATGGTTACGACGTTCGGACACACCATTACACTGTGGTGTTCCAGGTGGCGTGAGTAGTGAAACTATTTCACATTGTCTTAACTGAAGGCCAAACTCGTAACTCAAATATTTTACCTCTGCGATCATATTGTAGAAACTTTTATTTTTGTTACGATGATTCTCCACTTAACTCTGAAATTCTTTGAACTTTTCAAATGTTTCAGACTTGTGTTTCATCAAGTAGATATACCCATATCTGCTCAAATCATCTGTGAAGGTCAGAAAATAATGATACCCGCCGCGAGCCTCAATATTCATCGGACCACATACATCAGTATGTATGATTTCCAACAAATCTGTTGCTCGCTCCATTGTTCCGGAGAACGGAGTTTTAGTCATCTTGTCCATAGGGCATGGTTCGCAAGCATCAAGTGATTCCAAAATTCCATCAGCATGGAGTTTCTTCATGCGCTTTACACCAATATGACCTAAACGACAGTGCAAAAAATAAGGTGCACTATCATTATTAACTTTGCATCTTTTCACTTCAAAATTATGAATATGTGTATCATTACGATCGAGATCCAACAAACCATTTTCGTTGGTGTGTATGACCATAGAAGGTTTTATTCATGTAAACAGAACAACAATGTTCTCTAACTTAAATGAATAACCGTATTGCAATAAACATGATCAAATCATATTCATGCTCAACGCAAACACCAAATAACACTTATTTAGGTTCAACACTAATCCCAAAAGTATAGGGAGTGTACGATGATGATCATATCAATCTTGGAACCACTTCCAACACATATCGTCACTTCACCCTTAACTAGTCTCTGTTCATTCTGCAAATTCCGTTTCGAGTTACTACTCTTAGCAACTGAACTAGTATCAAATACTGAGGGCTTGCTATAAACACTAGTAAAGTACACATCAATAACATGTATATCAAATATACCTTTGTTCACTTTGCCATCCTTCTTATCCGCCAAATACTTGGGGCAGTTCCGCTTCCAGTGACTAGTCCCTTTGCAGTAGAAGCACTTAGTCTCAGGCTTAGGTCCAGACTTGGGCTTCTTCACTTGATGTAACACTCCAAAAATTTTGATTTGGTTTTATCAAATTCTTTATTTGATTTGAAGGAGGTTATTTAATTTTTTTCTAAAAGACTCTCCTTTTCAAAAAAAATTCTTTTATGACAAGTATTTTTTTAGGCTTCATCCAAATCTTGATCTTTGGTCTTGAGGGTTTTTCATCTTGTGTTGGCTCAACACAAATAATGTTGGAAGGTTTTTACAATTTATTTTTATTAAAAAGAATTCCTAAATTTTGGATTTGTTCTTCCCCATTCAAAAAGTATCCTCTTGCCATGACCTATGTAAAATATTTTCTTCCAAAACCCACCTCCCTACTTTGGATCAAGCCAAGCATCCAATTCCAGCAAGTTTCAACCTCTTTTAAATTTTATTTCTATTTATTTTAACCTCAATATCATTTTCTGTCATTTATTTAGACTATGGTGGTTTACAAAGGAACTACCAAATTTCCTTTGAATCTTGATCCCAAATAAACTTTTCTGGCTAGTCCTTAGTACCCTCAACCTAGATCCATCAAGATCTGCTGGTCCACAGTTCAAATTTTTCAAAATTTGCCTGCTGCAGGTTTGGACCAGATTTGCCATTTTTGGTGAAATTCATCCTTTTTCTTTTCCTAAAAATCTGAGATAAATCAGGCAGCCTCTAGATGCATCAAGAGATCACCTCACCAATTCCCAGCTCAAGAAAAATTTTCCACGTGCCCAAATCATTTCGTCGAACAGTTGGTGTGCACTGTTTCTGTTCAAGTTCAGAAAATCCAGTGTATTAGTTTAGACGACAGTGTCGTTTCTTTAGAACCGCAGCGTCAATCTCTCCAGTGCACGCGTTGGCGCCTTGCTCCCTGCTCCTCCTTCTTATCCAGTGCACCGCACGGTCGTTTGGACGGAGGCAAGCATCGGTGGCGACGTGTCTCGCCAACGCCGGCCTCTTCCGCGGTGGTAGAACCGCCCGTGGCAGCCAACAGGGGCCAGCCCTGTAGAACGGCGCCATCCAGCACCGCCCACACCACCAGGAGCCTCCGCGTGGTCGTCCTTTCCCCTTGTGCGTGCTGCAGAGCCATCGCCGTGGCCTAAGAGGCGCAGAGCGCGCTCTCTGCCGCCGACGAGCCCGTGAGGTCGTTCCGTCGAAACCACGGGAGCAGATCAAATCCAACAAAGGCTAGGCGTTGGACGGTGCCAGTGGACCAATCCACAGCTGCCCAGTCACCTAAACCACCTGTCCGACCACTGCCTCGCCGCAATCACTCGGCAGAGATATCTCGTCCTCGGCAACCGCCTCGGACCAGCTATAAAAGGAGGCCTCAAGCTCATTCTCGACCCAGCACCACCCCTCCACCTCGCCAGTACTGGGCCCAGCCACTAGGAGGACCTCGAGGGGGCCTTCTTCCCCGACTCTGGCCGCCCCGATCCGCCTCGGGCTCCGGCAAGGTTCTCTCTGGTGAGGACACCCCCGCCTCCCAAACCTTTCCAGCAGCCTCCTAGTGCACCCACTCTTCTAACCCGAGCCCCAATTTGACGTTTGCAGCCCTCCTCGGTGAGATCCATCACCACCCGAACCACCGCCCGCCGGAGTGGAGGCCGCCGTCGACGTGGTGCTCGCCGACGACCAACTCCTCCACCCACAGGCACGGGAGAGCACCATGAGTCCGTAGGTACCATCCCCTCCCCCTACCTCGCCGTGGATCGACGCTGGCGACCACCGTGGTCCTTGGGCGCCGGTGTGCTCTGTTTTGATTTTTAAACCTAACGGGTGGGACCGCCTTGCCAGCCTCTCCTCTCCATTTCAAACCGTTTTCTGTTGGCGCCTTCAGCCCGGGTGCGTTTTCTCCTCTAGAAGGCGTATTCCAACCGAAGCGTTTTCTGTTTTTATAAACTAACCCCTGGAAAGTTTCTGTTTCATCACAGATTAGTCCCTGGACTAAAACCTTTATAACTTTTAAACAAAAGATGATTTTGAGTTGATTCTTTTTCTTTCATCTTTATTTTCCGTCTAGTTTTTTATCATATTTATTCGAAAAATATTTGGAGCAATTTTTATGCATGCACGGTATTCACGTCAGTATCCGATTTTTTTATATACCGTAGATACCGAAGGAGGTGACGGAACCGCAAACTTCGCCGAGCTAGACTCCGACTACTCCGAACCAGGCAAGAATGTTTGAACCTTTGATATGATGAGTGTTTTGCATGTTTGCTTGAGTAGTTTTCTCATGGCATGTTTATATAAGCATTAGCGAATGTTATATTGCATGCAAGGCAAGCTAGAGGTGAGCTTCAAAGTTTGATGTGTTCATATGATGGTGAGATAACCTGATCATGTGGTGGCATGATAGGTTGTAAGCTGGTATTGTTGAAGCATGCCAGTCTTATGTCAACTGTGTAACTCCAGTGTTAACGTGGATCAAGTCTTGTTCCCGTCGTCCCCTTCCGTGCTACCACATGTTTTCTACAAAGAATGCGGTTTAGTAAGTTGAAAACCTCTCTCCTTGGACACACCAAATAGAGGGGCCGTGATGAGGGTTCCATGGCCCTAGATTAAAGCCCGTCATCCGGTCAGGGGGCATGGGTGTTTCCGGTTGGGACCGAGAGGGGGGCACCCCTTAGAGCGCGCGATATAAATTTGATCCTATGCTATTCGAGGTTGTGGCCTCCCCATCTTAAAGTTTTTCTTGAACGTTGCCTAGGGTGATTCCTGGCAGCGGAATGTGGAATGGGTGTCTACTAGTTAGATGTGTTTCTTCTAAAATACCGTAAACAGAACTAGTCCTTTGTGACTACTGAAATCCGTTGGTTGTGGATTAATAGTGCAAACTCTGCAGAGTCATAACCATTCGAGTAACCGTGTCCATGGTCAAGGACTTTGATCAACATATGAGTGTCAGTCTCCGTGTCTGTCCCATTATCAGTCTCAGTGACAGTCTTCGGAGAATGAGCATGAAACCGAGAATGGTAAACCCGACTGAATGTTATTCCGGTGGATGGACTAACCAGTTTATTATTATGTACTAAGTATTTCCTTGGGATGATTTAAATTCATGAGCTACTTAAATTCGAATGATGAAATATAAGCCCTTTATGTGATGTCGCTCAGACGTCTGACTGTGGCATTCTTGTTATTTACTTTTGATATAAGCCCTTTATGTGATGTCGCTCAGACGTCCGATTGTGGCATTCTTGTTATTTACTTTTGATATAAGCCCTTTATGTGATGTCGCTCAGACGTCCGACTGTGGAATTCTTGTTATTTACTTTTGACATAAGCCCTTTATGTGATGTCGCTCAGACGTCTGACTGTGGTATTCTTGTTATTTACTTTTGATATAAGCCCTTTACGTGATGTCGCTCAGACGTCCGACTATGGCATCCGGATTATTTACTTTCATTATAAGCCCTTTTCGAGATGTCGCTTAGACGTCCGACTGAGGCACGCACTATCATTTACATTTCAATATAATCCCTTTATGAGGTGTTGCCCTGACGCCCGACCGCAGCATGTAAATTTTATTTTTTACCTTTTGAGGCGTCGCTTCAGATACCCGATCGGTCTTCAGTTATTTTATTGGGATTTCGGGAGGACTACCGCCTGACTTCCATTCATTTATCGTGCAGTACAAATCAATTATCTGAGTGTGCATTACTAATCTGCTCATGTGCATCATGTTTGCATTTGTTATATCTTATGTCCAAACTGTCTTGCGAGTACATTCAAAGTACTCATCTGGCTTGTTGATTTGGCCAGATGTCGACGAAGGCGATCTTATGGATGAAGAGTACGATAGCGAGTCCGGTGCCTAGAGGAGTCCCAGTCAGTCGCGTGCGATCCTGGAGTTGATCACTTGTATTATATACACTTCCGCTACCCAATAAAATCATCGAGCCTCACTCCGACGCTTGATGAGCTATAAGATGTTGGAGTCATGTCACCCACTTCGTTGTGACATATCCACCACCACCTTTATTACGAGTCAGTAGTATGCCACCACACCCTTTGTGTCATATCCGGTGTAACACCCCGGATGTAACTTTCCCTATTTGTACTCCAACTCTTGCCATTTCCGGCGTTAAGTTATTTTATTTTCTCGGGTTCGGGTTTTGCCTCCATGTGTTGTTGTCGTTGTCATGCATCTCATATCATGTCATCATGTGCATTGCATTTGCATACGTGTTCGTCTCATGCATTCGAGCATTTTCCCTGTTGTCCGTTTTGCATTCCGGCGCTTCGTTCTTCTCCGATGGTCATTTCTAGCTTTCTTTCGTGTGTGGGGATTAAACATTTCCGGATTGGACCGAGACTTGCCAAGCGGCCTTGGTTTACTACCGGTAGACCGCCTGTCAAGTTTCGTACCATTTGGACTTCGTTTGATACTCCAACGGTTAACCGAGGGACCGAAAAGGCCTCGTGTGTATTGCAGCCCAACACCCCTCCAATTTGGCCCCAAACCCACCAAACTCCGCTCCATGTCCTAGAGCGTTCGATCACGATCGCGTGGCCGAAAACCGCACCTCATTTGGACTCTCCTAACTCCCTCTATGCCTATATATAGGTCCTCCTCGAAAATTCCGAATCAAACCCTAGTCCCCCTCCTCCTCCAGCCGCCGGACAAAAATCCGGACGGCCGGACGTGTCCGCCCGATCCGCCCGGGCCAATCTCGCGAAGCCACGTGGCGCCGCGCCCACTTCATCGCCTCCCGCCGCCGCCAGCCCGCGGGGCCCGTTCCCCACCGCCCCTCCGTGCCAGGCTCCAAGGAAAGGAGCTCCCGAGCCGCCGCCGGCCGCGTTTGCCTCGCCGCGCCGCCGTGAGCGCCATTGCCGGCCGCCGGAGCAAGCC
>NC_041388.1:164748254-164806793 GCF_002162155.2 Triticum dicoccoides
GCGCCCCGCGCTGCCACCGCGCCGCTCCGCCGCCCCGCGCCGCCCCGCTGTCCTGCCGCGCCGCCCAGCCGCCGTCGTCACCGACCAGCCTGCCGGCGAGCTACGGTGAGGATCCGGCGATCCTCGGGAGGCACGCCCCGATCCAGATCCAAGGAGCTACAGTAACCCTAGGAGGTGTTTTTTTTGCTAACTCCCGAAATTGCAGATCCAAGTGCCTTTGTTCGGGGCCCCATAACTTTGCATCCGTAGCTCCGATTTGGGCATATAGCATATCAAAATGTTCATCTCATAGAGTACATCATTTCATTCCATTGCATCATTTTCATTTGAGCTCATCTTGATGCCCCAAGTGCTGTTAGAAGAGGGCTACTTGAGTTAATTGTCAGATCTGTTACTCCGTTTAGCACTTTTGTCATTTTTGCCATGTTTAATGTGTGCATGATATGCCCGTGAGTTCTTCATATGTTTTTTAAGGGTTTTGTCATCTTTCCAGAGGTGCAACCCATGTATTTTTAGGATGTGTGTGGTGACTTGTGCAAGCTTGCAAAGTGGTGCACTTGCTAATTCTGTTTTCAGGGACTTGGTGATTTCACTAAGTCCTGGGATTGTTTATCTCATGATGCCATATGTTCATGTTGTTTCCTAGTGATCCGTGCCTCTTTTGAGGATGATCAGTAAGGGAGTTTTGTTAATATTGTAGTGCTCTATACATCCATGTCTTTGTTTTCAATTATGGAGCACCCTAGCTTGAGTCAATCGAGCTCTACGTTTGCTTCGTTGCGAATCTGGGCAGATCGTCAACTTTTTTGCGATTTTGCCGATGTTATTGTAGTTGATCCGTGCATGCTATGACATTGTTCTTGCCATGTATAGCTTGCATTTTGTGCCTTCTTAAGGGTGTATGCTTGTCTTTCCATGACTTGCACCGTGGTGAGTGCATCGAGCTCGTAAACATGCCTTCGTGAGTTATGTTTCAGCATGACCCAGTTTTTCACTAAGTCTAAAAACTGATTATGTTTTTGCTATGTTCATGTGCTTGTTAGTATATTTTGTGATCCCTTTTGACTCAAGGTCACTAAGGGACTTTTGTTAATATTGTTGAGTAGCTCCATGCCATGTCTTTCTTTGTCATGTTCAGGTCCTGTAGCATGTTGTTTTGTTGCTCCGAAGAGGCCTATATGATCTGAAATTCCAGACAAGTGTTAATTTCACCAAGTCTGAGATCTGTTTGTCATTTGCATTTTTGCCATGCTTGTTTGAACCTGTTAATGGCTGAATTGGCCGTAGCTCAGTGCTAGACTTTTGTTAAGCATCTTGTGTGCATCCCTGCCATGTATTTTGTTGTCATGTTTGGGTGCTGTAGCATGTTCATCTCATTGCATTTAGATGCCTACTTGCTGTAAATCACAGACCGGTGTCATATTTGAATCGCTTGCCATTTCCAAACCGTAACTCCGATTCCGGCGTTCTTTATATTGTTTTCAAGCGATTTCATCTCATCTTTCCAGTGGCACACTTGGAATTCCATGTTGAGGCCAGGTTCATGCATTTCTGCCATATCTTGCTTTTTGCATCCCGCATCGCATCCCGCATAGCATACCCTCTTTGCATCGTGTTGTTTGAGTTTGCACGTGGTTGATTGTGTCCTTGTTGCTTGTTTGTCTTGTTTGGGTAGAGCCGGGAGACGAGTTCGCTAACGAGGAGCCCGTTGAGTTTGCTTTCGAGGATCCAGTCAACTCTGACCACTGTGCAGGCAAGATGATCCTACCCTCGAAATCACTACTATCTTTGCTATGCTAGTTTTCTCGCTCTTTTGCTATACCATTGCTACGATGCCTACCACTTGCTTGCAAGCCTCCCAAATTTCCATGTCAAACCTCTAACCCACCATTGTCCTAGCAAACCGTTGATTGGCTATGTCACCGCTTTGCTCAGCCCTTCTTATAGCGTTGCTAATTGCAGGTGAAGATTGGAGGTCGTTCCTTGTTGGAACATCTTTTATTTACTTGTTGGGATATCATTATATTGCCTTGTTATCTTAATGCATCTATATAATTGGTAAAGGGTGGAAGGCTCGGCCTCTCGCCTAGTGTTTTGTTCCACTCTTGCCGCCCTAGTTTCCGTCATATCAGTGTTATGTTCCCGGATTTTGCGTTCCTTACGCGGTTGGGTTATAATGGGAACCCCTTGATATTTCGCCTTGATTAAAGCTTTTCCAGCAATGCCCAACTTTGGTCTTACCATTTGCCACCTAGCCTCTTTTTCCCTTGGGTTTCCGGAGCCCGAGGGTCATCTTATTTTAAACCCCCCGGGCCAGTGCTCCTCTGAGTGTTGGTCCAAATAGAGCCACTTGCAGCGCCACCTCGGGGAAACTTGAGGGTTGGTTTTAGTTATATGTAGTGTTCATCTGAGTGTGCCCTGAGAAAGAGATATGTGCAGCTCCTATCGGGATTTGTCGGCACATTCGGGCGGTGTTGCTGGTCTTGTTTTAACCTGTCGAAGTGTCTTGAATTACCGAGATACCGAGTCTGATCGGAACATCTTGGGAGGAGGTCTATTCCTTCGTTGACCGTGAGAGCTTGTCATGGGCTAAGTTGGGACTCCCCTGCAGGGATTGAACTTCCGAAAGTCGTGCCCGCGGTTATGGGCAGATGGGAATTTGTTAATGTCCGGTTGTAGATAACTTGAACCTTAATTTAATTAAAATGAATCGACCGTGTGAGTTACCGTGATGGCCTCTTCTCGGTGGAGTCCGGGAAGTGGACACGGTGTTGGAGTAATGTTTGCGCAGGTTGTCCTCTAGTTTCTCGCTCGCGCTTTGCCTTCTCTTCCCGCTCTCTTTTGCGATCAGGATAGCCACCATATATGCTAGTCGCTTGCTGAAGCTCCACATATATTTACCTTGCCTTACCTATTAAGCTTAAATAGTTTTGATCGCGAGGGTGCGAGATTGCTGAGTCCCTGTGGATCACAGATTACTATTACACCAGATGCAGGGCCTGATGATTCCGCTCCAGGTGACGCGCTCGAGCTCAAGTGGGAGTTCGACGAGGACTCTCAACGATACTATGTTTCCTTTCCCGACGATCAGTAGTAGTGCCCAGTCGGGGGTGAACGGGACCGTTGTCGCATGTTGGGTTCTGTTTATTTTGGCGCCGTAGTCAGGCCATGAGTGTTTGGATGATGTAATGTTATTTATGTACCTGATTGACGTGGCGAGTGTAAGCCAACTATGTTATCTCCCCTTTTATTATTATATTACATGGGATGTTTTTGAAGATTGCCTAACTTGCGACATATGCCTTCAATGCGATTATATCTCTAAGTCGTGCCTCGACACGTGGGAGCTATAGTCGCATCGAGGGTGTTACATCCGCCTTTATGTATAATATCGGCGTGGTTGTAATAAATTGTTGAGCAGCCTCAGCTCAACCTTGTATAATATTTAGTACTTCTGGATTTCTATATCAAGGACTTGTCTACCGGTAAGAAGGATTCTTCTGTACTGGTCAATACAAGGGTAGGCTTTTCAATAAATGTTTTATTGGAAAACCGGTCCTGACACTTGAGCAGCAACTTGCTTGCCGTTCTTCTTGAAGTTCCCCTTCTTCCCTTTGCCCTTTTCTTGAAACTAGTGGTCTTTTCAACTATCAACACTTGATGCTTTTCTTGATTTCTACCTTCGTCGATTTTAGCATGACGAAGAGCTTGGGAATCGTTTCCATTATCCCTTGCATATTATAGTTCATCACGAAGTTCTAGTAACTTGGTAATAGTGACTAGAGAATTCTGTCAATCACCATCACTTGATTCAAGCGATTGTAGTACCTAGACAAACTGAGCGCATGCTCACCGCTTGAGCTATTCTCCTCCATTTTTAGCTATAGAACTTGTTGGAGACTTCATATCTCTCAACTCGGGTATTTTCTTGAAATATTAACTTCAACTCCTGGAACATCTCATATGGCCCATGACGTTCAAAAACGTCTTTGAAGTCCCGATTCTAAGCCGTTAAGTATGGTGCACTAAACTATCAAGTAGTCATTATATTGAGCTAGCCAAACGTTCATAACGTCTGCATTTGCTCCTGCAATAGGTCTGTCACCTAGAGGTGCATCAAGGACATAATTCTTTTGTGCAGCAATGAGGATAATCCCCAGATCACGGATCCAATCCGCATCATTGCTACTAACATTTTGCAACATAGTTTTTCTCTAGGAACATAATAAACGGGGAGCAACATCGCGAGCTATTGATCTACACCATAGATATGCTAATACTACCAGGACTAAGTTCATGATAAATTAAAGTTCAATTAATCATATTACTTAAGAACTCCCACTTGGATAGACATCCCTCTAATCATCTAAGTGATCACGTGATCCAAATCAACTAAACCATGTCCGATCATCACGTGAGATGGAGTAGTTTCAATGGTGAACATCGCTATGTTGATCATATCTACTATATGATTCATGCTCGACCTTTCGGTCTCAGTGTTCCGAGGCCATATCTGTTATATGCTAGGCTCGTCAAGTTTAACCTGAGTATTCCGCGTGTGCAACTATTTTGCACCCGTTGTATTTGAACGTAGAGCCTATCACACCCGATCATCACGTGGTGTCTCAGCACGAAGAACTTTCGCAACGGTGCATACTCAGGGAGAACACTTATATCTTGATAATTTAGTGAGAGATCATCTTATAATGCTACCATCAATCAAAACAAGATAAGATGCATAAAAGATAAACATCACATGCAATCAATATAAGTGATATGATATGGCCATTATCTTCTTGTGCTTGTGATCTCCATCTACGAAGCACCGTCATGATCACCATCGTCACTGCCGCGACACCTTGATCTCCATCGTAGCATCTTATCGTCTCGCCAACTTATACTTCTACGACTATCGCTACCGCTTAGTGATAAAGTAAAGCATTACAGGGTGTTTGCATTGCATACAATAAAGCGACAACCATATGGCTCCTGCCAGTTGCTGATAACTCGGTTACAAAACATGATCATCTCATACAATAAAATTTAGCTTCATGCCTTGACCATATCACATCACAACATGCCCTCCAAAAACAAGTTAGATGTCCTCTACTTTGTTGTTGCAAGTTTTACGTGGCTGCTACGGGCTGAGCAAGAACCGTTCTCACCTACGCATCAAAACCACAACGATAGTTTGTCAAGTTAGTGTTGTTTTAACCTTCTCAAGGATCGGGCGTAGCCACACTCGGTTCAACTAAAGTTGGAGAAACTGACACCCGCTAGTCACCTGTGTGCATAGCACGGCGGTAAAACCAGTCTCGCGTAAGCGTACGCGTAATGTAGGTCCGGGCCGCTTCATCCAACAATACCGCCGAACCAAAGTATGACAAGCTGGTAAGCAGTATGACTTGTATCGCCCACAACTCACTTGTGTTCTACTCGTGCATATGACATCTACGCATAAGACCTGGCTCGGATGCCACTGTTGGGGAACGTAGTAATTTCAAAAAAATTCCTCTGCACACGCAAGATCATGGTGATGCATGGCAACGAGAGGGGAGAGTGTTGTCTACGTACCCTCGTAGACCGTTCGCGGAAGCGTTATATCAACGCGGTTGATGTAGTCGTACGCTTCACGATCCGACCAATCCAAGTACCGAAAGCACGGCACCTCCAAGTTCTACACACGTTCGGTTCAGTGATGTCCTCGCCTTCTCGATCCAGTAAGAGGGGCGAAGTAGTAGATGAGTTCCGGCAGCACGACGGCGTGGTGACGGTGTTGGTGAAGAACAATCTCCGCAGGGCTTCGCCTAAGCACTACGAAAACTATGACGGAAGATAAACTAGAGGGGACGGGGTTGCCGGCACATGGCTTGGTGTTTCTTGATGTGTCTTGGGTGCTAGCCCTACCCCTCTATTTATATATTGAGCCTTGGGGTCGAAACTTGAAGTAAAAGCCTCCACAAAGTCGGTTTCACCCAAATGGCAAGAGTCCTTCTCGGACTCCAGGGCCAGACGCCAGGGTTCCCGGCGTCTGGACCCAGACGCCAGGGACCCTGGCATCTGGCCCCTGGACTCTGCAAAACTTCCTTTTGCGCTTTCCAAAAACCTTGTGGGCTTTCCCCTTTGTCCCAAATAAAGTGTTCTCGTACCCAAACATTTCGGGAAACATCCGGAACCCCTTCCGGAGTCCAAACACTATTATCCCATATATCAATCTTTATCTCCAGACCATTCCGGAGTTCCTCGTCATATCCATGATCTTATCCGGAACTCCGAACAACATTCAGTCACCAACATACATAACTCATAGTACTATATCATCAACGAACATTAAGCGTGCGGACCATACGGGTTCGAGAACTATGTAGATATGACCGAGACACCTCTCTGGTCAATAACCAATAGCGGGACCTGGATGCCCATATTGGCTCCTACATATTCTATGAAGATCTTTATCAGTCAGACCGCATAACAACATACGTTGTTCCCTTTGTCATCGGTATGTTACTTGCCCGAGATTCGATCGTCGGTATCTCAATACCTAGTTGAATCTCGTTACCGGCAAGTCTCTTTACTCGTTACGTAATACATCATCCCGCAACTAACTCATTAGTTGCAATGCTTGCAAGGCTTTTAGTGATGTGCATTACCGAGTGGGCCCAGAGATACCTCTCCGACAATCGGAGTGACAAATCCTAATCTCAAAATACGCCAACCCAACAAGTACCTTCGGAGACACCTATAGAGCACATTTATAATCACCCAGTTACGTTGTGACGTTTGGTAGCACACAAAGTGTTCCTCCGGTAAACGGGAGTTGCATAATCTCATAGTCATAGGAACATGTATAAGTCATGAAGAAAGCAATAGCAACAAACTAAATGATCAAGTGCTAAGCTAACGGAATGGGTCAAGTCAATCACATCATTGTCCTAATGAAGTGATCCCGTTAATCAAATGAAACTCATGTCTATGGTTAGGAAACTTAACCATCTTTGATCAACGAGCTAGTCAAGTAGAGGTATACTAGTGACACTCTGTTTGTCTATGTATTCACACATGTATTATGTTTTCGGTCAATACAATTCTGGCATGAAGAATAAACATTTATCATGAAATAAGGAAATAAATAATAACTTTATTATTGCCTCTAGGGCATATTTCCTTCACCTCAACACCCATCGGACCGCATACATCAATATGTATTATTTCCAATAAGTCAGTGGCTCGCTCCATTGTTTCGGAGAACGGAGTCTTCACTACTAGGAAAAGGCCTACTAGTGGCGCACCAGTTTTGCCTACTACTGGCGCACTACTGGTGCACCACTAGTACCACGCCACTAGTATTATATACTAATGGCGCACCATAGGTGCACCATTAGTATACCATTCGGTGCTCCACTGGTATTCCCTCCAGGTGCGCCACAAATAACCTTATAGGTGTGCCACTAGTAATAAAGGAAGGTGTGCCACTAATAAGGCTTAAATGCGCCACTAGTAATGTATTTGGAAAACAAAAAAAATCTAAATTTACAGAAAACAACCTATAAGGAAAAATAATTTAAAAACAAAAAAAGAAATAGAATCATAATTTTTATTATAGTAAGAATATTACAATGTCTTTACAAGTTTCCAATAAAAGGAAAATTGCAAGGAAATAAAAGAAAATCCAAAAACTAATCTTCTAGTAATCTTTTCTTCTTTTTCTTCACTTTATCCCTGTAAAATGTAACAAAATAAATAGAAACACAAACAAACTATTTATAACATGTCAATACTGTCATTTTTTATGCAGAACTAGATATAAGCATATATTCCCAGAATTACATGGTGTGAATATTGTATGAGTAAGATTATAATGGAAATGAATTTTGATAGGAGCCCACTTTCGATGAGTATTTATCTGACAGAGCTAAATAATCAGGGCATTTACCTTTTGATAATATTATTATACTATACTACCAGTATACTACTCCACTTGGATTTTTTAGATGAGCAGATCTGAGATAGACATTTGTTCAAGTGGCTATAGGTAGGCTTGAAGAATTCTCATCGGTTCAAGTGGCTACAAGTAGTCGCACAGCTGGAATATAGACTACTAGTACTATTTGAAAAGAAAACAAGAGTAAATCTGAACGTACTAGTCAGATCTGATCACATTGAGCTAGAGAGAAAATTCATCAGGAAACAGATGGCCGGTGACTTACTTCTAGACGTTGAGGATCTCGTTGTGCCCGGCGAAGACGCTGCGGAGCGCGTCGTGGACGGATTGCTCACAGCGATAGCTGCCGCAGATGAACTCGTTATCTTGCAGGTAGTCCAGCAGCCAGGAATTAAAGATAGGAGGGCTAGAACTGAAAGAACTAACATCTTAGAAAGCAACCGGAGATAATTCGTATATGCAAAATACATATGAAGTGGTCTTCACCAAATTTGTTGAAATATGAACGAAATGTTTTAGCAGTACCAATGATACATGTCAAATTAATTGTTCCTGTCATGAAAATGTAAAAGTAGTACTTGCATGCCAATGAAGACTTGCTAGTGTCAGATTCTACGAGGTTCAGGACATGTGTAATTGTGCCAAGTTCACTTGTAATGCCATTATTCATGATCTGAACTTTATCCTCCACAAAATAAAATAACAGTTGATCCATGCGAATGATACTTAATTGTGAAGCTACTGTTAATTTATAAACTGAATATAAAGTGAGTTTATAAATTCAGAAACAAAAAATTCAGTTAGGCTACTGTTAATTGAATTTTGGAGTGTATACTTAACAAAGGATTCATTTGAATGTACAGTCAAATTAAAAAAATGTGTTCATGGGGCAGCAGCACTAAGAACTGAAAGAAAAAGGTGCAGAAAAAAGATACTAAAAAATATTAAAGTAGGCTAAAAAATTCAGTAGAAATTATCTTCTCTGTGAGGCAGACTGAATTTATTTAGATTTTTATAAGTTCCAAAGTTTTCCATTAGTGGCATATTATATTAAACTGAAGAACCGAATCATCTGAATGAAAGCACGTTAGCATCAAATTAAAGCCATCAGTTTGCATGCTTACTTATTGTCAAATCCTAAGTCCTAACTGAAGTAGATTCGCTGTAGTTTCAGTAAAGTGTTTTCAGACCAACAATTTCAGTACACAGTTTTTCAGACCAAGTAACTAACAACTTCAGTGAGACAGGCACAGTGCAGTGTGAATTTCAATTGGCTAAATCATATATAGAAATCAGTATCTTCTTTATGAACCTGAAACTGAGATGACTGGACTAATTTTGCACATTTGATTTATGAATTTATTCTTCTTCGACAACCAACTAAACTTCGGATCACCTTCTAAGAATCTTTACATACTACATAGGCTGATTAATCCAATAGCCAAAATGCAAATATCAACTATTTCCATTCAACTTCTTCACTTACTCATTATTATCTAATGAAACCATTCGTAACTGATGAAGCAGATTGGCTGAAGTTATTATCATGTCCTAAGTCCTAATTGAAGTCGATCAACTGCACTTCCGTAAACTATTTTTCAGACTGATAGCTTCAGCAAGACAGGCACAATCTAATGTGAATTTTGATTGGCTAAATCATATAGAAATCAGTATCTTCAGTATGATACTGAAATTGGCATGACTGAACTAATTTGGCACTGCTGTACAAGGTTGGTACAGTGAGGCATATTTGTGGACTAGTTTGAGGGTAGGTCCAACAAATGTCTGCTGGTGGTGGTTGTGATTATGCACCACCAACAAAAGTGGTGAAGCTGAAGCAAGAATGAGTGGGTGAACAAAACTTGTTCATTAGTACACCTCATACAATATAAACTGAAGATAGAAAAGGGATTTCTTTATGATGCTGCTACTACTGCAGTTTTAATCAAATTATTAGGTTCGACCGTGCAGTTTTACTTGCAGTTCATGTGGCCTGGATGTATAGTTGCAGGTGGAAGGAATCCTTCCTTGTCGGATCCCCATCGCTGGAGAGGCTCCTCTGGCGGGCCTGGCCGTGTGAGACCAATCTACATGGTCAGTGTCGGAGCAGCTTCTCCATGGCCCGCCCCCTTCCTTCAACTGCATTGCCTGCACACAACCACACGCATGCACGAACGCATCAGATCAGGGGAAGAAGAAGAAGAAGCAGCAGCAGAGGAGGAGGAAGAAGACAAGGCACTCACGCGTGCGTCAGATGCTCCTCAAATTTGGAGGGGATCCTGTGTTGCTGCCGGATTTAGGTTGGACGCAGCGGCGAGAGGTGTAAGGAGGCGTGCTTTGTGGTGGAGAAGGTGGCGTTCCTCTACTGGTTGCCGCAGCCCGACCATGCTATGGCCGTGGCGGCTGGATCTGGGGCCTTGGGGTGGCGGGGAGCTCCTCCTCCTGCAGCTCGGCGGCCTCCACACCCCGGAGCAACGCCGTCGCCGCAGGACGTGGTCACCAGCTCTCCTCTGGATCCGGTGAGGAGGGTTGGGGAAGGAGCTCACCACGGCTCCATGCCCTGGATCTGGTGTGAGGGAGGGGGAAGGGGGCTCGCCGTGGTCAGGAGGGAGAGGAAGAGGTGGGCGGCCGGGGCTTCCCGATCTAAATCGAAGTCGAGGGAGGTGGGTGGGTGTGTCAGGAGGAAGGTGAGGGGAGAGAACGTGACGAGAGGGAGGGGATAAGGGGTGATAGCAATGGCGCACTGGTAGGGGTGCACCATATGTATAGATAGCAATGGCGCATCTTTTACTGGTGCGCCATTACTAGTTAAAACTAGTAATGGCGCACTATCCCCTGATGCGCCATTAGTATTTTTGAAAAAAAAAATTACTAGTGGCACATCATGGATGTGGTGCGCCATTAGTATTTGGACACTAATGGCGCACCAACACATGGTGCGCCATTAGTATATAGTAGTGGCGCACCACATGTGTGGTGCGCCATTAGTGTCCATATTATCTATAGCCCTTTTCCTAGTAGTGCTTTGTCATCTTGCCCATGAGGCATGGTTCGCAAGCATAAAGTGATTCATAATCAAGTGATTCCAAAAGTCCATCAGCATGGAGTTTCTTCATGTGCTTTACACCAATATGACCTAAATGGCAGTGCCACAAATAAGTTGCACTATCATTATTAACTTTGCATCTTTTGGCTTCAATATTATGAATATGTGTATCACTACAATCGAGATTCAATAAAAATAGACCACTCATCAAGGGTGCATGACCATAAAAGATATTACTCATATGAATAGAACAACCATTATTCTCTGATTTAAATGAATATCCGTCTCGCATCAAACAAGATCCAGATATAATGTTCATGCTCAACGCTGGCAGCAAATAACAATTATTCAGGTCTAAAACTAATCCCGACGGTAGATGTAGAGGTAGCATGCTGATGGCGATCACATCAACCTTGGAACCATTTCCGACGCGCATCGTCACCTCGTCCTTAGCCAATCTTCATCCGTAGCCCCTGTTTCGAGTTGCAAATATAAGCAACAGAACCATTATCAAATACCCAGGCACTACTACGAGCATTAGTAAGGTACACATCAATAACATGTATATCAAATATACCTTTCACTTTGCCATCCTTCTTATTCGCCAAATACTTGGGGTAGTTCTGCTTCCAGTGAAAAGTCCCTTTGCAGTAGAAGCACTCAGTTTCAGGCTTAGATCCAGACTTGGGCTTCTTCCCTTGAGAAGCAACTTGCTTGCTATTCTTCTGGAAGTTCCCCTTATTTCCTTTGCCCTTTTTTGAAACTAGTGGTCTTGTTAACCATCAACACTTGATTCTCCTTCTTGATTTCTACCGCCGCAGCCTTTAGCGTCGCGAAGAGCTCAGGAATTGTCTTTTCCATCCCTTGCATATTATAGTTCATCACGAAGCCTTAGCTTGGTGGCAGTGATTGAAGAACGCTATCAATGACACTATCATCAGGAAGATTAACTCCCAGCTGAGTCAAGTGGTTATGGTACCCAGACATTCTGAGTATGTGTTCACTGATAGAACTATTCTCCTCCATTTTGCAGTTGTAGAACTTGTTGGAGACTTCATATCTCTCAACTCGGGTATTTGCTTGAAATATTAACTTCAACTCCTGGAACATCTCATATGCTCCATGATGTTGAAAACGTCTCCGAAGTCCCGATTCTAAGCCGTAAAGCATGGCACACTGAACTATCGAGTAGTCATCAGCTTTGCTGTTCCAGACGTTCATAAAGTCCGGAGTTGCTCCTGCAGCGAGTCTTGCACCTAGCGGTGCTTCTAGGACGTAATTCTTCTGTGCAGCAATGAGGATAATACTCAAGTTATGGACCCAGTCCGTGTAGTTGCTACCATCATCTTTCAACTTAGCTTTCTCTAGGAACGCATTAAAATTCAAGGGAACTGTAGCACGGGCCATTGATCTACAACAACATAGATTTGCAAAAAATATCAGGACTAAGTTCATGATAAATTAAAGTTCAATTAATCATATTACTTAAGAACTCCCACTTAGATAGACATCCCTTTATTCATCTAAATGATCACGTGATCCATATCAACTAAACCATGACCGATCATCATGTGAGATGGAGTAGTTTTCAATGGTGAACATCTCTATGTTGATCATATCTACTATATGATTCACGTTCGATCTTTCGATCTCAGTCTTCCGAGGCCATATCTTCATATGCTAGGCTCGTCAAGTTTAACCCAAGTACTCTGCATGTGCAAAACTGGCTTGCACCCATTATATGTGAACGTAGAGCTTAACACACCCGATCATCACGTGGTGCCTCGGCACGACGAACTATAGCAATGGTGCATACTTAGGGAGAACACTTGTACCTTGAAATTTAGTGAGGGATCATCTTATACTACCGCCGTACTAAGCAAAATAAGATGCATAAAAGATAAACATCACATGCAATCAAAATATGTGACATGATATGGCCATCATCATCTTGTGCCTTTTGATCTCCATCTGCAAAGCATTGTCATGATCTCCATTGTCACTGGCTTGACACCTTGATCTCCATCGTAGCGTCGTTGTCATCTCGCCAACTATTTCTTCTACGACTATCGCTACCGCTTAGTGATAAAGTAAAGCAATTACATGGCGATTGCATTTCATACAATAAAGTGGCAACCATAAGGCTCCTGCCGGTTGACGATAACTCTTACAAAACATGACCATCTCATACAACAATTTATATCTCGTCATGTTTTGACCATATCACATCACAACATGCCTTGCAAAAACAAGTTAGACGTCCTCTACTTTGTTGTTGCAAGTTTTACATGGCTACTACGGGCTTCTAGCAAGAACCGTTCTTACCTACGCATCAAAACCACAACGATTTTTTTCAAGTGTGTTGTTTTAACCTTCAACAAGTACCGGCCGTAGTCAAACTCGATTCAACTAAAGTTGGAGAAACAAACACCCGCCAGCTGATAACCCACAAGTATAGGGGATGAAAACAGTTTTTGAGGGTAGAGTATTCAACCCAAATTTATTGATTCGCCACAAGGGGAACCAAAGAATATTCTCAAGTATTAGCAGCTGAGTTGTCAATTCAACCACACCTGGAAACTTAATATCTCCAGCAAAGTATTTAGTAGCAAAGTAATATGATAGTAGTGGTAACGATAACAAAAGTAATATTTTTGGGTTTTGTAGTGATTGTGACAATAGCAGCGGAAAAGTAAATTAGCAAAGAACAATATATGAAAAGCTCGTAGGCATTGGATTGGTGATGGAGAATTATGCTGGATGCGACTGATCATGTAACAGTCATAACATAGGGTGACACAGAACTAGGTCCAGTTCATCAATGTAAGGTAGGCACGTATTCCGAATATAGTCATACGAGCTTATGGAAAAGAACTTGCATGACAATCTTTTGTCCTACCCTCCCGTGGCAACGGGGTCCTATTGGAAACTAAGGGATATTAATGCCTCCTTTTAATAGAGTACCAGACCAAAGCATTAACACTTAGTGAATACATGAACTCCTCAAACTACGGTCATCACCGGTAAGTATCCTGATTATTGTCGCTTCAGGGTTAACGGATCATAAGACATAATAGGTGACTATAGACTTGCAAGATAGGATCAAGAACTCGCATATATTCATGAAAAAATAATAGGTTGACATCTGAAATCATGGCACTCAGGCCCTAGTGACAAGCATTAAGCATAGCAAAGTCATATCAACATCAATCTCAGAACATAGTGGATACTAGGGATCAAACCCTAACAAAACTAACTCGATTACACGATAAATCTCATCCAACCCATCACCGTCCAGCAAGCCTACGATGGAATTACTCATGCACGGCGGTGAGCATCATGAAATTGGTGATGGAGGAAGGTTGATGATGACAATGGCGACGGATTGCCCTCTCCGGAGCCCCGAACGAACTCCAGATCAGCCCTCTCAGGAGAGTTTAGGGCTTGGCGGCGACTCTGTATCGTAAAACGTGATGAATCCTTCTCTCTGATTTTTTTCTCCCCGAACACAAATATATGGAGTTGGAGTTGAGGTCGGTGGAGCGTCAGGGGGGCCATGAGGCAGGGGGCGCGCCCCCACCCTCGTGGACAGGGTGTGGGCCCCATGACGTGGATCTTTCTTCGAGTATTTTTTATATATTCCAAAAATAATCTCTGTTGATTTTCAGGTCATTCCGAGAACTTTTATTTCCGCACAAAAATAATACCATGGCAATTCTGCTGAAAACAACGTCAGTCTGGGTTAGTTCCATTCAAATCATGCAAGTTAGAGTCCAAAACAAGGGCAAAAGTGTTTGAAAAAGTAGATACGACAGAGACGTATCAACTCCCCCAAGCTTAAACCTTTGCTTGTCCTCAAGCAATTCAGTTGATAAACTGAAAGTGATAAAGAAAAACTTTTACAAACTCTGTTTGCTCTTGTTGTTGTAAATATGTAAAGCCAGCATTCAAGTTTCTAGCAAAGATTATGAACTAACCATATTCACAATAACATTTAGGTCTCATGTTTACTCATATCAATGGCATAATCAACTTGAGAGCAATAATAATAAATCTCGGATGACAACACTTTCTCAAAACAATCATGATATGATATAACAAGATGGTATCTCGCTAGCTCTTTCTGAGACCGCAAAACATAAATGTAGAGCACCTTTAAAGATCAAGGACTGAGTAGACATTGTAATTCATGGTAAAAGAGCTCCAGTAAAGTCATACTCAATGTAAACTAACAGTAATGGATGCAGATGACAGAGGTGCTCTGCAACTGGTGCTTTTTAATAAGACGATGATGACTCTCAACATAAAAGTAAATAGATAGGCCCTTCGCAGAGGGAAGCAGGGATTTGTAGAGGTGACAGAGCTTAATATTTTGAGCGGTATACTTTCATTCTAAACATAACAACCGAGAGATCTCAATATCTTCCATGCTACACACATTGTAGGCGGTTCCGAAACAGAATGGTTAAGTTTATACTCCCCCTCCACCAACAATCATCAATCCATGGCTAGCTCGAAACAACGAGTGCCTCCAACTAACAAGAGACCTGGGGGAGTTCTGTTTGCAGTTATTTTGATTTGATTTGCATAAAGCATGGGACTGGGCATCCCGGTGACCAGCCATTTTCTCGTGAGTGAGGAGCGGAGTCCACTCCTCTTGAGAATAACCCGCCTAGCATGGAAGATACAGACAACCCTAGTTGATACATGAGCTATTCGAGCATACAAAACAGAATGTTTATTTGAAGGTTTAGAGTTTGGCACATACAAATTTACTTGGAACAGCAGGTAGATACCGTATATAGGTAGGTATGGTGGACTCATATGGAACAACTTTGGGGTTTATGGAATTGGATGCACAAGCAGTATTCCCGCTTAGTACAAGTGAAGGCTAGAAAAAGACTGGGAAGCAACCATCTAGAGAGCGACAACAATCATGAACATGCATTAAAATTAATCAACACCGAATGCAAGTATGAGTAGGATATAATTCACCATGAACATACTTATCGTAGAGGCTATGTTGATTTTGTTTCAACTACATGCGTGAACATGTGCCAAGCCAAGCCACTCGAATCATTCAAAAGAGGATACCACCCTATCATACCAAATCACAACCATTTTAATAGCATGTTGGCACGCAAGGTAAACCATTATAAACTCCTAGCTAATTAAGCATGGCATAAGCAACTACAATCTCGAACTGTAATTGCAAACATGTTTGTTCATAATAGGCTGAATTAGGAACGATGAACTAATCATATTTACAAAAACAAGAGAGGTCGAGTTCATACCACCTTTTCTCATCTCAATAAGTTCATCATATAATCATCATTATTGCTTTTCACTGGCACGACCGAATAGTGTGGATAATAATAATAGTGCACGTGCATTGGACTAAGTTGGAATCTGCAAGCATTCAATTCAAGAGAGAAGACAAGGTAATATGGGCTCTTTGTTAGATCAACAATGCATAAACTAGCCACTCAACATTTTCATTATGGTCTTCTCCTCTCGACCCCAAAGAAAAGAAACAAAACTATTTACACGGAAAGCTCCCAACAAGCAAAAGAGAACAAGAAATCTTTTTGGGTTTTCTATTTAGTTACTACTACTACATGCATGGAAGGTAAACTAGCTAAAAGCTACAACTATTTTTTTTGTTTTTCCTTAAGGTTTATCAAACACACAAGATGAAAGCATAAAAAGGGAAATAAACTAGCATGGATATTACAATGAAAAATTGTGAGCACCGACAACTAGCATGAGTGTGTGAACATGAATGTAATGTCGGTGAGAAGGACATACTCCCCCAAGCTTAGGATTTTGGCCTAAGTTGGTTTGTGCCCACGGCTGGCCTAGCAGATATCCAAAGTAATAGTTGGGGTCGTACTGAGAAGGAGCCTCGGGTTGCTACTGTTTGGCAATCTCCTCCGGATCCCATTGGTAAACAGACTGTCGTGAAGGATCAAATTGTGGTTCCGGCTCTGGCTCTGTAGCTGGTGTGGGGTTTCGGTAGGCGTGAATGGCCTCCGGCGGAACAAGGTACTTGCCCGCAGATAAGTCAAACAAGGAAGGAGCGGGCAAAGTGATAGTCTCAGGGTGATTTTTATCAAAAATCGGCTTGTATTTAAACATCTTTTCCTTATTCTTAACGATAAAATCATGTGCTACCATACTCTTATAGTCTAGAAAAAAAGGAGGCATCAGCTTTTCTTCTTTCTCATAATGTCTAATAGGTATGTTAAAATGTGCAGCGAGGCGCGGGGCGAAGATGCCTCCAAGGACGGGGCCCTTAGTACGGTTCAGCTTTAACCGCTTTGCAACAATAGCGCCCATACTAAATGTGTCATCACGGAACAAGGCATGGCACAAAATAACAATATCAGGGGCACTAAGGTTGCCACAGTTTTTGCGACCAATCAAGCATCTAGTAGCAAATACTGCAAAGTAACGTAGAACAGGAAAATGTATGCTAGTGATTCTTGCATCGGAAACCTTCCTAGTTTCCCCTACAACAATCATATCACTAAACCCTTCCACATCACTACAATGTGGTTCTTCTATGCTGCCGGGTATCTTACATACCTGGCATAAATCAAAAAGGGACATCTCCTTATACTCTTCATATAAATAGAAATCCACTGAAGGTGGTGACCTCTGTAGCGCCCCGAGACCGATGTGCCAGGTGTCTTCCAGTTATTCGCTGTTGTTGCCTTGTCATTTGCTTGTGTGTTGCATTTCATCATGTCATCATGTGCATTGCATCATCATGTTTTCAAAACCTGCATCTGTCCGGGTTCCCCTAGTTCCCTCCGTTGCCTGTTCTGAGCCCAGACACGCTTGCACGCGCCCGCGGCACGTCCGAAATATTATTTTATAAGTGGCCGGAAAATGTTCTCGGATTGGGTTGAAAGTTGGCATGCGGTCTTCTTATAGTGTAGATAGACCGCCTGTCAAATTTCATCGCATTCGGAGTTCGTTTGACGCCCCAACGATTAACTATAGCGGCAGTATAGCCGGTCTAACGTCAGACGTTTTCGGTCTCTGGAAACAGTCGCTGGGCCTCTCTCTCTTCTCTTCTCTTAGCTCGAGACCGTCTACACAGTCCACTCACCGCTAGCCCCCAACCTATCCTCTCTCGTCAGCCCGCGGCCCACCTCTCGCGCGCGTCCAAAAATTGTCCCGGACCCGACCCGAGCACTCGTCACCGTCGTGTCCGGATCATCCCCAAACATCTACAAAATGTCTCCGTTTTGTTTATTGGGCTTCCTAACCTAGTTTTTCTTGAACCGCCCGATTTTGATCGGAGGGTCCAAATCTACCCTAAACTCCCCTCTTTCCATATATATATAGTCCACTCCTAGACTATTTTGGACAAACCCTAAAATCTAGGGGAGTTGTCCCATCCATCCCCTCACCCGCCGACGCCACTTTTCTCACCATCCACCTCATGATCCATTCCCATCCAATCAGTGGCTTCGTCCCCGATCCAAAATCCTCATCATTTTCGCCACCCAACCAACCACCGCACCACCACCCGCTCCTCCCGTCGCTCGAACCCTCCAGCTGAGCGCCTCCTCCTCACCTCGTCTCCCTCACGTCGGCCACCAGCAGCAGCTTCAGGCCGTCCCCGTCGCCAAGTCCCTCACGCCGGCCTTCCTGCTTCTGCGGCTCCTCTGCATAGGCAACCATGCGCCCGAGGCCACGCACTCCTCCCCTCAAGCAACTCCAGCACCGCCCTGCTACAGCCCGTCACCACGTCCTCGCCACCAATCGAACCAGCTAGCAAGATGAGCCCCATCGCAGCTCCCCTATCCTTCCTTCCCTCCTGCCTCGTTTCTCTCCTTCCCTGATCTCTCTTTTCTTGAAGCAGCGCCACCATGGAAGCCTCGCAGAAGCTCCGCGTGGGTCGTCTCCTCGCCAAGTCCCACCACGGCCACCCTCTAGATCCGGCCGGCCTCCGCTGCCCTTGCCCGTTCACGGTCGGATCCCGCCGGCAGAACCCCGTCCCCACCGCAGGCGCCCTCCTGTTCGCTGGCCGTCGTGCCCCGCTTCGCCAGCCCGCCTTCCTAGAACGCATGCAGCATCAAGTCCCTGCGTCCATTGACCCGGCCTGGTTGGCCTCGTCCCTGTCCGGCTCCAGCAAGGCCCAGCTCCCTTGGCCCATGGTGAGGCGCCCCCAGCAGCGCCTCGTTTTTTTCTTCTCTTCTACTCAGTTGGCCCAACTTGCACCAGATTTGGCCCATAGATGTTTTTTTAGTTCTGTGAATTTACTAATTTTTTCCTTCACATGCATAATTATAGAATATGCCATCATTTTAAAACGCTCACACCTAAATAACCGTGCATCAGTTTTAAACTAACTTAATATGAAACTTGCTTAGATTTTCATCTAGTTTAATAATATGAAACTTTCATCCATGTTAAAATGTTTAAATTTGTTGTTTGCATTAATTTGCATAAATGTCATGCTAAATGGTTTATTTCATAACTAATTAACCGTAGCTCCGAATTAAATAAATTATATATGTAAATGGGGTAGCAAAATGCCTAGTTTAACATGGTTCACTTTATTTGCATGTTTAACAACTCTAAAATATGGCTTAGGGCAGAACAGTACCAAATCTATAATATGCTCGTGGGGTTTTACCGGAATTGTTGTTCGTTGCTTCCGGCCTCATTTAAACTTGACTAGATAGGTAGTTTTACTTTGCTTCACCCTTTTGTCATGCTAACAACTTTTAATCTTATTGGGTACATAAACGAGATCGATCTAAATAACTTGAATGTGGTGTTTCGTTATGCAACTCGTTGCATATTGAGCTCCATTTAATTTGTAGGATTGCTTGTGCACTTTGCCATGCCATGCCTCATTAAACCGGACATGCATCATACTTGTTGTGCATCATGCCATGATTTTGTGGTGGTTGTTTACTATGTTGTGTGCTTCTTTCCGGTGTTGCTTCTTCGGGTTGGTTCCGGTAACGACGCGTTTGTGAGGACCCGTTCGTCTACGTCCGTTTGTCTTCTTCATGGACTCGTTCTTCTTCCTTGCGGGATCTCAGGCAAGATGATCATACCCTCGAAATCACTTCTATCTTTGCTTGCTAGTTGCTCGCTCTTTTGCTATGCCTATGCTGCGATACCTACCACCTTCTTATCATGCCCCCCATATTGTTGAACCAAGCCTCTAACCCACCTTGTCCTAGCAAACCGTTGTTTGGCTATGTTACCGCTTTGCTCAGCCCCTCTTATAGCGTTGTTAGTTTCAGGTGAAGATGAAGTTTGTTCCTTGTTGGAACATGTTTACTTGTTGGGATATCACAATATATCTTATTTAATTAATGCATCTATATACTTGGTAAAGGGTGGAAGGCTCGGCCTTATGCCTAGTGTTTTGTTCCACTCTTGCCACCCTAGTTTCCGTCATATCGGTGTTATGTTCCCGGATTTTGCGTTCCTTACGCGGTTGGGTGATAATGGGAACCCCTTGACAGTTCGCCTTGAATAAAACTCCTCCAGCAATGCCCAACCTTGGTTTTACCATTTGCACTAACAACCTACCACCTTCCCTTGGGTTCTGCAGACTCAAGGGTCATCTTTATTCTAACCCCCCCCCCGGGCCAGTGCTCCTCTGAGTGTTGGTCCGATCGAGTAGACTGCGGGGCCACCTCAGGGCAACTTGAGGTTTGGTTTTACTCTTAGGATGTCTCATCTGAGTGTGCCCTGAGAACGAGATATGTGCAGCTCCTATCGGGATTTGTCGGCACATTCGGGCGGTGTTGCTGGATTTGTTTTACCCTGCCGAAATGTCTTGTAACCGGGATTGCGAGTCTGATCGGGTCTTCCCGCTAGAAGGAATATCCTTCGTTGACCGTGGGAGCTTGTTATGGGCTAAGTTGGGACACCCCTGCAGGGATTTGAACTTTTGAAAGCCGTGCCCGCGGTTATGGGCAGATGGGAATTTGTTAATGTCCGGTTGTAGAAAACCTGAAGCTGACCTTAATTAAAATACATCAACCACGTGTGTTACCGTGATGGTCTCTTCTCGGCGGGGTCCGGGAAGTGAATACGGTGTTGGAGTTATGCTTGACGTAGGTTGTTCTAGGATCACTTCTTGATCATAGTTTCTCGATCGTGCTTTGCCTTCTCTTCTCGCTCTCATCTGCGTATGTTAGCCACCATATATGCTAGTCGCTTGCTGCAGCTCCACCTCATACCTTTACCTTACCCATAAGCTTAAATAGTCTTGATCGCGAGGGTGTGAGATTGCTGAGTCCCCGTGACTCACAGATACTTCCAAAACCAGCTTGCAGGTGCCGATGAGTCCGTGCAGATGATGCAACCAAGCTCAGGAGGAGCTCGATGAAGATCTTGTCCTTTGTGTTGTTTCGTTCTAGTTGATCAGTAGTGGAGCCCAGTTGGGGTCGATCGGGGACCTTGTCGCATTTGGGGTTCTTCTTTTATTTTGGTTCCGTAGTCGGACCTTGATTGTATTTGGTTGATG
The DNA here is from genome assembly GCF_002162155.2 of Triticum dicoccoides. Lineage (NCBI taxonomy): Eukaryota > Viridiplantae > Streptophyta > Magnoliopsida > Poales > Poaceae > Triticum > Triticum dicoccoides. The sequence continues at coordinate 164,769,753 of NC_041388.1, forward strand.
TAATGCTTTATTCATGTAATTGTGTGAAGTGGCGATTGTAAGCTAACTATGTATTTTTTTCCCTTATGTATTACATGGGTTGTGTGAAGATTACCTCACTTGCGACATTGCTTTCAATGCGGTTATGCCTCTAAGTCGTGCTTCGACATGTGGGAGATATATACGCATCGAGGGCGTTACAAGTTGGTATCAGAGCCTTCCCCGACCTTAGGAGCCCCCACTGCTTGATCAAATTAGCTGTCGTTGTTGAGTCTAGAAAAATGTTTTGAGTCATTTAGGAATTATATATCGGAGAGTGTAGGAATTCTTTTACTCCCCAGTCCCTTCATCGCTTTGGTAAGGCATCCTGACGTAGAGTTTTGACTCTTCTCTTCTCAAATTTTCACTAAACTTTTTTTAGGATCACGTGGGTATCTTGGAATCGTTCTGATGGTTTTGTGACGAGAACATTGTTCTTGGTGCCTCCTGTCTTTAGGGGTTGTGGCAGTATCCCGGGGAGTTGATCTCCGAGGTGTTGTCGTCACAATTTTATCGTTGAAGTTCTGGAATACCTGAGTTTAGTACGCCGACATCGAAAATCTCTTTTATGCAATTGTTGGTGAGATAACCTCGACGCCACCCAGTACTGGGGTGGGAGTTCGGGAGTATTGCCATAACTCGTATAACGGATGCTTTTCAAAGGTTGAGGTAGACGATTTCCGAAGGTTTCTTGGTTATGTGTTGAAGGATGGATACAACTGGATGTAGGATTTGCTAGTTTTGGGTGAGATATTATGCTTCCCCTGTATCCCCAACACCTGATTGCATAACCGGAAAGTTTTGGGAGTTTATAAGTGGGAAATCAAGTAGCTCTTAGGATATCTTTCCGACAGATGTATGATATGAAATTGGGGTTCGACGTCTAGTGGTCCACCTATTCACGGTCAGTTTTATAGTGGTCTCGTTGTGTCTTAAAGAGTCCTTGGCTATGCCGACTCGGGGACGCTTCGTATGTCATGTGCACTGCCTTGTACATGATGGTGCTGTACGATCGAGCCCGTGTAGGCCCCACCACGAAAACTTCGGACAAAATCTCTATCATATGTTTGCTCCGGCTTATTCTGCAAGCCAACCCTTTGTTTTTGTTTTGAGTTGTGGTATTCGAGTTGCTTCGAAGTCAAATGTTGATTCCATACCTGTTCCTAAGCGGTGTTCTCATACTCCGATGTGGATACCAATCCTTGTTGATCATCAAGATTGTTTTTTTCAATCCTTTTAACTGGTGTGCTTCTCTTCAAGTGGATCCGATCACTTCAACATTCGCAAGATCAACTCAAGTCTTCTCAACGGTGTTTGTTTCATCCGTTCCAAGTTGTCTTTGTTTTTCCCACCCACCCACCCTTCTTCTTCGAGGACTCAGATTTCTTATTCAAGTATCCTTTTATTATTGTGAAGTCTCTCCATTCTTTTTTCCGTCAATGTTCTTACCCGGTGTTTTCCATGAAGATGTTCTACTAGCTCATCTTTCATCATTCTTTTTCTTCTCCGGTAGATGTAATTCAATCTTTGGTATTGAGCATACTCCTTTTCTTTTTTCCCAATGCCTATTTATGCCGGTGCACCTCTTAATTTTCCCCGCTTGCTATTCTTTTGTTCCGGAGTGCTAAACATATCTCAGAAGATTCGTGTTTCCACTCTTAATCCGTTCAAGCTATTTTGAGGATGTTATCTCATTCAAGCCTTTTAATTCAACCGGTGCAATCTCTCCTTTAATCATTTCAACGGTGTATCTTTTCAGTGGGCCCTAACCCACAGGTCTTTTCCCAGTATCTTACCTGACTCTTCTTATTCTCCCGGAGTTATTCTCAAATCTTCTAAAGTTTGACGTAAGAATGATTTTCATCAGTCAGATGTGTTTCTCCAAGATCTCTCAATTTTCTTTTCATCATTGGCTCTACCTTTCTAATTTTAATTCCGGAGTACCTCAATAAATCATGGCGGTATTTCTCGTCGTCATTCTCAGATTTTGAAGACCGAAGAAGAGTTTCTCTTTAATCTTGCTCCATTCTCTTCAAGATTCGTGATTCTAGTTTGTTGCCATCCTCTCGTAATTGTTTTGATCGTGAAAATTTCTTTTCACCTATCCGAAGCAATTCAAGAGTCTTCTCAGTTTGTTATCCGGAGTCCATCAATTCAGGTTTATTCATTCTCAGCTGTCAGTTATCATTCTCCTATCTTACCGGTGCTTCGTTCAAGTAATCTCTAATCAGTTCGTGATCCCTTCGTTCTCTTCTATCTAAATTCTCTCAAGCACCTTCGTTCATTTGCTAATTCTTACCGGTGATTCACCCCTACTTCGATCATTTTCAATTCTTACGGTGGTTCTTTCAAGATCTCTCTTCCTTGTTTATCATATCAATTCATTTGTTGTTCCAATCCTACCGGTGGTTCGTTGAAGACATTCTCAAGTTTTGATATATCTCTTTTAATCCTTTCTACGAGAATAAGTAGTATGCCAAATCCATTGATTGTCATCAATTTAATTGGTGAAGGATAAGCATAATGTAATTCTTATTTTTGTTTCATCCAAGTGATTAATTCCTTATTCCGGAGGTTCATCAAATTCTTGATTTCAGTTGTTTCATCTTCTCTTTTCCGGAGTTCCAAGTATTTTTTCTCTGCATTATATCGTCGCGAAGCTCCATCTAAATCATTGCAAGGCTTCACCTTATATTCTCAACTTCTCTTTCTTTTGTCATCCTTTCGTTTACTGAGGTTCTTCATGGAGGTTCTACGTGATGGTTCATCAAGGATTTAATTCCTTCTCCAACTTTTTCATCGAGATTCTTTTCTAAGAAGCTCAAGCTTTCTTCATATTGTAATCCGGAGTGCAATTCTTTCTTCCGCATCATTGGAGATGGTATTGTGTCATTCTTGATAATCTGAGGTCATGTTTTATGATTTGAATGTTGTTAAGAATGAGATATTTTAAATCCATCAACCTCTTTGTTGGAATTATCTTGGGTTATATTTCACCTAAAACTTTCCCTAAGGATTGTTGCTATCTATGGTGCTTATAAATGATCCAAGTTCTTCTTCTATCCTCCCGGTGAAATAGTTTCTCGTCTCCTTGTTTTTATCAATCAAATCTCTTCCGTGAGTGGCAGGTTGTCACCTCATAATTTTGGAATCTTTTCCATAAGACCATATCAAGCTTATTCTTTTCGTTGTTGGTTTTCCAACAACTTCGTTCTAGCTGTTGTTGTAAGCGTGCTCCCTCGAGATCGTGCTTCCCTTCGTTCACTCCATTCCATTCTTACTTTTGTTCCAGAGCCATTGTGATGTTGCTCTCTTCAACCCATCTTTTGGTCTTGTCAAGATCATGTTTGACTCGTGCTTATCCATTCAACCGGAGTGTTGTGTCCCTTTGCTCAAGCTCTTTCATTTTATCAAGTTTTTTCATCTCTTTTAAACCGGAGTGCTGTCCGAGATCTTTCTTACCCCTTGTTCCATTCATTCAATAGTTCCAGAGGCAGTATGTTGTTGATCTCATCAAGCATCCTATCATCTTGTCAAGTTCTTGTTAATTCCTTCCATTTGCAGTCGGAGTGCTGTCCAAATTATATCATTCTTAATCCTTCTCTATCTTGTTTTAACCAGAGTGGTTTCAATATATATCTTGCCTTTCAACCTCAAGGCTTTGCGCAATGTTCTTTGTTCCTCTCTTCTAACGGAGTGTTTTCAACTTCGTTCATCTCAGTTGTATTCTTTGCTCGAAATTGTTCAACCTCGCAAGGTTCTTTGGTTTCACTCATTGGTAAAAGAAGCAACTTAGTTTTACCTCTTCTCGTTCTCTTCCGTTTTCCCCTCCGGCGCCATTCTAGATCTCGGGACGAGATCCTCTCATAGTGGTGGAGTGTTGTAGTGCCCCGAGACCGATGTGCCAGGTGTCTTCCAGATATTCGCTGTTGTTGCCTTGTCATTTTCTTGCGTGTTGCATTTCATCATGTCATCATGTGCATTGCATCGTCATCTTTTCAAAACCTGCATTCGTCCGGGTTCCCCTAGTTCCCTCCGTTGCCCGTTCTGAGCCCAGACATGCTTGCACGCGCCCGCGGCACGTCCGAAATATTATTTCATAAGTGGCCGGAAAATATTCTCGGATTGGGTTGAAAGTTGGCATGCGGTCTTATTATAGTGTAGATAGACCGCCTGTAAAATTTCATCGCATTCGGAGTTCGTTTGACGCCCCAACGATTAACTATAGCGGCAGTATAGCCGGTCTAACGTCAGACGTTTTCGGTCTCCGAAAACAGTCACTGGGCCTCTCTCTCTTCTCTTCTCTCAGCTTGAGACCGTCCACACAGCCCACTCACCGCTAGCCCCCAACCTATCCTCTCTCGTCAGCCCGCGGCCCACCTCTCGTGCGCGTCCGAAAATTGTCCCGGACCCGACCCGAGCACTCGTCACCGTCATGTCTGGATCATCCCCAAACATCTACAAAATGTCTCCATTTTGTTTATTGGGATTCCTAACCTAGTTTTCCTTGAACCGCCCGATTTTGATTGGAGGGTCCAAATCTACCCTAAACTCCCCTCTTTTCATATATATATAGTCCACTCCTAGACTATTTTGGACAAACCCTAAAATCTAGTGGAGTTGTCCCATCCATCCCCTCACCCGCCGCCGCCACTTTTCTCACCATCCACCTCGGGATCCATTCCCATCCAATCAGTGGCTTCGTCCCCGATCCAAAATCCTCATCATTTTTGCCACCCAACCAAACACCGCACCACCGCCCGCTCCTCCCGTCGCTCGAACCCTCCAGCTGAGCGCCTCCTCCTCACCTCGTCTCCCTCACGCCGGCCACCAGCAGCAGCTTCAGGCCGTCCCCGCTGCCAAGTCCCTCACGCCGGCCTCCCTACTTCTGCGGCTCCTCTGCATCGGCAACCAAGCGCCCGAGGCCACGCACTCCTCCCCTCGAGCAACTCCAGCACCGCCCTGCTCCAGCCCGTCACCACGTCCTCGCCACCAATCGAACCAGCTAGCAAGATGAGCCCCATCGCACCTCCCCTATCCTTCCTTCCCTCCTGCCTCGTTTCTCTCCTTCCCTGATCTCTCTTTTCTTGAAGCAGCGCCACCATGGAAGCCTCGCAGAAGCTCCGCGCGGGTCGTCTCCTCGCCAAGTCCCACCACGGCCACCCTCCAGATCCGGCTGGCCTCCGTTGCCCTTGCCCGTTCACGGCCGGATCCCGCCGGCAGAGCCCTATCCCCACCGCTGGCGCCCTCCTGTTCGCTGGCCGTCGTCCCCCGCTTCGCCAACTCGCCTTCCTAGAACGCATGCAGCATCAAGTCCCTGCGCCCATTGACCCGGCCTGGTTGGCCTCGTCCCTGTCCGGCTCCAGCAAGGCCCAGCTCCCTTGGCGCATGGTGAGGCGCCCCCAGCAGCGCCTCGTTTTTTTTCTTCTCTTCTACTCAGTTGGCCCAACTTGCACCAGATTTGGCTCATAGATGTTTTTTTAGTTCTGTGAATTTACTAATTTTTTCCTTCACATGCATAATTGTAGAATATTCCATCATTTTAAAACGCTCACACCTAAATAACCGTGCATCAGTTTTAAACTAACTTAATATGAAACTTGCTTAGATTTTCATCTAGTTTAATAATATGAAACTTTCATCCATGTTAAAATGTTTAAATTTGTTGTTTGCATTAATTTGCATAAATGTCATGCTAAATGGTTTATTTCATAACTAATTAACCGTAGCTCCGAATTAAATAAATTATATATGTAAATGGGGTAGCAAAATGCCTAGTTTAACATGGTTCACTTTATTTGCATGTTTAACAACTCTAAAATATGGATTAGGGCAGAACAGTACCAAATCTATAATATGCTCATGGGGTTTTACCGGAATTGTTGTTCGTTGCTTCCGGCCTCATTTAAACTTGACTAGAGAGGTAGTTTTACTTTGCTTCACCCTTTTGTCATGCTAACAACATTTAATCTTGTTGGGTACATAAACGAGATCGATCTAAATAACTTGAATGTGGTGTTTCGTCAATATGCAACATATTGAGCTCCATTTAATTTGTAGGATTGCTTGTGCACTTTGCCATGCCATGCCTCATTAAACCGGACGTGCATCATACTTGTTGTGCATCATGCCATGATTTTGTGGTGGTTGTTTACTATGTTGTGTGCTTCTTTCCGGTGTTGCTTCTTCGGGTTGGTTCCGGTAACGACGCGTTTGTGAGGACCCGTTCGTCTATGTCCGTTTGTCTTCTTCATGGACTCGTTCTTCTTCCTTGCGGGATCTCGGGCAAGATGATCATACCCTCGAAATCACTTCTATCTTTGCTTGCTAGTTGCTCGCTCTTTTGCTATGCCTATGCTGAGATACCTACCACTTTCTTATCATGCCCCCCATATTGTTGAACCAAGCCTCTAACCCACCTTGTCCTAGCAAACCGTTGTTTGGCTATGTTACCGCTTTGCTCAGCCCCACTTATAGCGTTGTTAGTTGCAGGTGAAGATGAAGTTTGTTCCTTGTTGGAACATATTTACTTGTTGGGATATCATAATATATCTTATTTAATTAATGCATCTATATACTTGGTAAAGGGTGGAAGGCTCGGCCTTATGCCTGGTGTTTTGTTCCACTCTTGCCACCCTAGTTTCCGTCATATCGGTGTTATGTTCCCGGATTTTGCGTTCCTTACGCGGTTTGGTGATAATGGGAACCCCTTGACAGTTCGCCTTGAATAAAACTCCTCCAGCAATGCCCAACCTTGGTTTTACCATTTGCACTAACAACCTACCACCTTCCCTTGGGTTCTGCAGACTCAAGGGTCATCTTTATTCTAACCCCCCCGGGCCAGTGCTCCTCTGAGTGTTGGTCCGACCGAGTAGACTGCGGGGCCACCTCAGGGCAACTTGAGGTTTGGTTTTACTCGTAGGATGTCTCATCTGAGTGTGCCCTGAGAACGAGATATGTGCAGATCCTATCGGGATTTGTCGGCATATTCGGGCGGTGTTGCTGGATTTGTTTTACCCTGTCGAAATGTCTTGTAACCGGGATTCCGAGTCTGATCGGGTCTTCCCGCTAGAAGGAATATCCTTCGTTGACCGTGAGAGCTTGTTACGGGCTAAGTTGGGACACCCCTGCAGGGATTTGAACTTTCGAAAGTCGTGCCCGCGGTTATGGGCAGATGGGAATTTGTTAATGTCCGGTTGTAGAAAACCTGAAGCTGACCTTAATTAAAATACATCAACCGCGTGTGTTACCGTGATGGTCTCTTCTCGGCGGGGTCCGGGAAGTGAATACGGTGTTGGAGTTATGCTTGACGTAGGTTGTTCTAGGATCACTTCTTGATCATAGTTTCTCGATCGTGCTTTGCCTTCTCTTCTCGCTCTCATCTGTGTATGTTAGCCACCATATATGCTAGTCGCTTGTTGCAGCTCCACCTCATACCTTTACCTTACCCATAAGCTTAAATAGTCTTGATCGCGAGGGTGTGAGATTGTTGAGTCCCCGTGACTCACAGATACTTCCAAAACCAGCTTGCAGGTGCCGATGAGTCCGTGCAGATGACGCAACCAAGCTCAGGAGGAGCTCGATGAAGATCTTGTCCTTTGTGTTGTTCCGTTCTAGTTGATCAGTAGTGGAGCCCAGCTGGGGTCGATCGGGGACCTTGTCGCATTTGGGGTTCTTCTTTTATTTTGGTTCTGTAGTCGGACCTTGATTGTATTTGGTTGATGTAATGCTTTATTCATGTAATTGTGTGAAGTGGAGATTGTTAGCCAACTATGTATCTTTTCCCTTATGTATTACATGGGTTGTGTCAAGATTACCTCACTTGCGACATTGCTTTCAATGCGGTTATGCCTCTAAGTCGTGCTTCGACACGTGGGAGATATAGCCGCATCGAGGGCGTTACAACCTCCTAGCATGGAAATGAAAATTTTGCACAAAAATATTAGTGAGTAAGAGATACTGTTCACGTTGGTCGTGGAGGAAATCGGTGAGGCCTGCATTCTCAGCCAACTCATAAAACTCATGATAAACCCCGGCTGCCCTCGAGAAATCATCACAAGGCCATTCATACGTACGGCCGAACTTCCGCGGTGCGAGGGAGATTATATTTGGGCCTCTTATCCTCCTCACTTTGCTTATCCTTCGAGCTTCGGCTCGATGAGCCCCTTAAAAATCTCTTCATCTTTTTCTGAAAATTTCTGAAATTTTTAGCAACTTCAAAATAAAAGTGAACCAAACTCAACAAAATTGATAGCAACTACTCCTACAAGTGCCTAGAGGATATATCATGCATTAAAACTACTTTCGACCATATAAATTTGACATGCAAGCTCAAGAACATGGTCACCTAAGCGGCAAAAAATTGCAAAAACTATTTGGACCATTGGAGGAGTCACATACCAAAGAACAATCCCCCAAAGCAGTTTTGTGAATGGAGCTTTGAGCTAGGAGATCGAAAATGGCAGCAAGATGAGCTAGAACTCGTGCTTGAGCTGGTTGGTGATTGTTTGGGAGGAAGAAGGAGTGTGTGGTAGCTGAAATAAGTGGAGGGGGCCCACATGGGGTCCACGAGGAAGGGGGCACGCCCAGGGGGTGGGCGCGCCCTCCACCCTCGTGGGCACGTGGCTGCTCCCCCTGATGTGTTTTCAGTGCCAGATATTCTCAAATATTCTAGAAAAAATCATATTTAATTTTCAGGGCATTTGGAGAACTTTTATTTTTGGGGTATTTTTTATTACACGGATAATTCAGAAAACAGACAGTAAATACTATTTTTGCTTTATTTAATATAAATAACAGAAAGTAAAAGGAGGGTACAGAGAGTTGTGTTTTCTAACTTCATCCATCTCATGCTCATCAAAAGGAATCCACTAACAAGGTTGATCAGGTCTTGTTAACAAACTCATTTCGACTAACATGAAAGCGGAGAATTTTCGAATAACACTAGGTTACCTCAATGGGGATATGCACATCCCCAACAATAAGAATATCATATTTCTTCTTGACAGTAGGAAGAGGGAATTCAAAACCTCCAATAGTAATTGTTGAAATTTTTCCAATAGAATTGAAACTGTGGGCTTGAGATTGTTTCCTCGGAGAGTGTACTGTATGCTCATTACCATTAACATGAAAAGTGACATTGCCTTTGGTGCAATCAATAACAGCCTCTGCAGTATTCAAAAAGGGTCTTCCAAGAATAATAGACATACTATCGTCCTCGGGAATATCAAGAATAACAAAGTCTGTTAAAATAGTAACGTTTGCATCCACAACAGGCACATCCTCACAAATACCGACGGGTATAGCAGTTGATTCATCGGCCATTTGCAAAGATATTTCAGTAGGTGTCAACTTATTCAAATCAAGTCTACGATATAAAGAGAGAGGCATAACACTAACACCGGCTCTTAGATCACATGAAGCAGTTTTAACATAATTTCTTTTAATGGAGCATGGTATAGTTGGTACTTCTGGATCTCCAAGTTTCTTTGGTATTCCACCCTTAAAAGTATAATTAGCAAGCATGGTGGAAATTTCAGCTTCCTGTATCTTTCTCTTATTTGTGAAAATATCCTTCATATATTTTGCATAAGGATTCATTTTAAGCATATCGGTCAAACGCATACGCAAAAAGATAGGTCTAATCATTTCAGCAAAGCGCTCAAAATCCTCATCATCCTTTTTCTTGGATGGTTTAGGAGGAAAAGGCATGGGTTTCTGAACCCATGGTTCTCTTTCTTTACCGTGCTTCCTAGCAACAAAGTCTCTCTTATCATAACGTTGATTCTTTGATTGTGGGTTATCAAGATAAACAGCAGGTTCAATCTCTATGTCATTATTATTACTAGGTTGAGCATCAACATGAACATCATCATTAACATTATCACTAGGTTCATGTTCATTACCAGATTGTGTTTCAGCATCAGAAATAGAAATATCATTAGGATTCTCAGGTGTGTCTACAACAGGTTCACTAGAAGCATGTAAAGTCCTATCATTTCTCTTTTTATTCCTCTTAGAAGGACTAGGTGCATTAACGTTATTTCCCTGAGAGTCTTTCTCAATTATCTTAGGGTGGCCCTCAGGATACAAAGGTTCCTGAGTCACTTTACCTCCTCTAGTTGCAACTCTAATAGCAAAGTCATTATTCTTACTATTCAATTCATTGAGCAAATCATTCACTACAACAGGACCCCTCATATAGCAACGCATTTTTCCGTATCTAAATGTCCATATATGCGTTGCTAGCATCTTTACCAACGGTTTTGGATGCGTAGCCTTATCCAGTGTTGCTAGCGCATAATGCAACGGTTATACTTCCGTTGGTAAAAGGAACCGTTGCAAGGGTACAACACATAAAACTGACTTTTACAACACTCATATACGTTGGTGGTTAATGTCTAGGAATTCAAATCTCATCTAGAGGATTTCAAATCCCATTACTTGGCCACAAAGAATTTGCAATGCTGCAGGTGTTTTACATATAAAATGTGAATAATATTTTATATATTGCCAGTAATTAAATTAATGCTCCACATAATGGTGATAAGTATGTATATCAAGTCAGAATAAAAAATATACGCACGACAGGAAGAAATCATATATTGAAAAAAACTGTGGGATTACAGTAGTTGATATTACAGGAGGAATAATATCCAGATGTGGTGCATAACCTGAAAATTGTCTTGACAGCAAAACTTAAACTAAAATCATCCATCAACATCCCTACAACGTAAACTAAAACTTAACCGAGGAACATCATCCAACAGGAAAAGCATCCCTACAACTAAACTAAAACTGAGAATAGCCATCATCATCTTCATCATGAACCAGGAACATCATCATCATCATCATTGCAGTATACTTGCCACGCACCCATGTAATCATCCGTATATCTTTTGAATCTACAAACAAAATAACAAAATGAACTATTAAAACACAATGCAAATAGTGATAGGTTGCCCAGCAAATAGGAAACATTACTTCTTACAATGGGTCATTACTTTCGAAACATTGGTTGCCCGCCTAGATTACAACTATTACAAAGAAAAGTTGCGACCTGAAAGTATTCCCTTACAACTCAATATACTACTTCAGGTCACAAAACAAACATAAACAGACTCGGAGAAAAATAAACAGATTTGGTTGTGGCCTAAAAGCAAGCCACTAATAACATAGTACCTACTTAGTTGACGGATTAAAAGCATAATAGACACTGCTTGTATGGAACAGTGCAAGCGACATAATGGGAAATTCAGCAATTTACAAACCATGACAGCAAGAGTTCATGAGGGTAATTCAACAATTTATGAATCAAAGTGGTATGAGCTCAGTGGTCACTTTAGCAATGTACAAATCAAAAAGGCAAGAGTATCTAAGAAGAACATTACTTGCATTTCTGTCTTCGCAAACAGTTAACATATGGAGATCGCGATAGTTACCAGAACTATGACTACGGACACTGTTGTATCTTGGACAAATCTACTCGCAGCTCCAGCCGTCCGTGATGTTGCCTCCATCTCGGCAGTGCCGGAATGGATGAGTGTGGTGCCTCACATTAAATTACACACAACAATAGGTACACAATTGGCGAGATAGGAGTACATAAATAGTTGAATAAGAGCAGAAAAGAAGGCTGAAAATGGTTAGAGCTAATCTAAGCAATAAAGGAATAAATAAATAATCACCTCAACAGAAATAGTCTTAGTTGAAGGTAAAACTCAATGATGTACTATGAATGTAGAGCCTGGCACATTGAAAACCACCGAATGTCATTGAGTATTTATTTCTTCGGAAACCTGCGCACAAAGAAATAGTGAGCCTCTATTTAACGAATGACTAATATGATGATTAACAGTGAGCTGTTGCCGGTGTATATGTGTGTGTGCTTGCTGCAAGCTTTAGTATATGAATGTTTGCACATGAACATGCATAAAGCTCAGGTGTAGGTTGCATCTAAGTGGGGTATTAGGATTCAGTTTTACACTATGATGTACAACGGTAGTAGATAAGTATCTTTTTTAGATTAGTAGATAAGTACTTGGTATAGATGAATCATTTGCATTGACTTGAACCAAGTGCATATATAATAACTGCATGCTATGAGAGCAGTGGCGGAGCGTGACCAAAACAAAACAGGGGGCCAAATCCATCTAAAAACACACAATATGCATGAAAAAGCTACTCATCATAGAACATGTGTAAGCGATAATTTGAAGGGATCCCATAATTATATGACTAAATAATATGTCGTTTCCATTGTTGCTATATATCTAAATTAGGAACTTATAATGCATCAAATTTTCCATCATTTAACCGATGCAGTGGACATCTATATGAATAAATTATCATCACACCTCACTTCTCAGTTACTCTCTCCGTTCCAATCAAAAAATAGGACATACACTTTCTGTAGTAAACCAACCAAGCAATTAGCCAGGCAAGCACGAAGCACCAACCAGCAGTGTCCAAGGCATTTGGTTTCAATCAAAAAGGCACCGTAACCCAGCAAGAGGGTTAAGGTCCAGTGTGCACAAGTGCTGGTGCGTCCACCGTCCGGCGTGGTGGGTTGCCGGCATCAGCGGCATGCAGCTCCAAGCCTCCGACCGGTAAGAAGGGGATAGACAAGCCGATAAAGAGGAGGAGCCAAGGAGGTCATCAGACGAATGGACGAGTTCGCAATGGTCGGTCGCTCAAATCATGTTAGCGGACGATGGTTCACAATAGCTGTGGTCTGGTAGTGATCTAGCCCTGTAGTAGCAGTCTATCGGAGCCGTGGAGAATCGGGGATGGACGCTGTTCCTAGACTGCTACTAGGCATTATCTCCTGGGCTGTGCTAAAGTAGTGAATAAACTTGGTATAAAATTCTTTTCGTAATTTTGGAAGGGGGGGTCGTGGCCCTGTTTTGCCTCCACTACCCTCCTCTAGTGTATGAGAGGACAATCACACAACCAAATGACAAAGAAAATGTGTACTGTCTTATTTATCAGTGTTCTGAATCATATCAACAGCATCAAAGCAAAATCATAGAGGAAACAATGTGGATAATTAATTCACCTGCTCACTAAACACAAAGATGTACGTGCTTTCCCCAATAGGTCCACGTCCACTAGTATTTGCACTGGACGTGAAAGCCACCATTAGCAAGCTACTATCTCCACCTAAATAACCTGACCATCAGACTCCCAAAAAGTGTGAAATTGCAACAAAAACTTTGATTAGTAACTCATCACAACTGCAATATAGAGATCTATTAAGACTGGATCCCTCCTTAAATATTGTAACTCTTGTAATAGACTATTTAACATGGGGTCCGCATATATGAAGTGAGTAGTGCTTCTCTACATATTAAAAATAGAAAGTATTAACGACTCATCTATCAAGGATGGATGAGTTAGCACTTAGCAGTGCATAAGAATTTTTAAAAATTTGATGCTCCATTGATATCTAATAATTACTAATTTAATAGAGTAGCAATCCGTGCATAAATGTAAATCAATGGAGATCAGAAGTCAGTCTACAGGCCTATCAGTGTTCGTCGGTGAATTGCACAAGGGCCAACTTTTTTGACAGGGATTAGCAGCAATAGAATCAGGGGTGTATACCTAGACGTCTATAGGAGAAGAGAAGAACAGAGGTTAGAGAAAGAGGAAGAGAGAGAGGCCAAAGCCAGGGGAGGGGATTCACTCACCGGAAGAGAGGACGACATGGCCATCGGCGCCTGAGCCGACGCCCGAAGCCCTAGCCATTGAGGAAAGGTCGCGGGTCGGCTTTGGTGGCCGCTACCGTCGGATCTAGCTGCTTGGAAGGGTGCCACGGTGTGATTAGACGTCAGGCTGTGCTTCGCGATGGCGGGATTCGCCGGCCGGACGTCGCCTGAATCAGCCGCCGCAGGTGGCGCAACGAGGAGTCGCATCAAAAGAGAGAGATGGGATGTGAGAGGAATAAGTGGGTGGGTGGGTGATGCGGCGGATTCGGTAGCCTCCGGAGCTGCGAGGTGGGAGGAGGGCAGGGGAGGGCCGGCGGCGAGGAGGAGAGGAGGGTCATGAGGTGGTTGGTGGCGGCGACTTGGGAGAGAGGAGGGGCATCGGGAGATCTGTTTCTGGCGCATCTCTCTCTCCTTCCCTGTTTTTTTGGTATATGTCCCACGATAGGGTCAAGAGATGTAAATCTGCAACGCATATCTGCAACCTTTAATATGCGTATCTATTATGAATTTTACAACGTATAGCTAAAATGTTGTAGAATGTGCGTTGCTTTATAAGGGGTATTCTTGTAGTGATTCTGAGCTTTAAGTACTTGTTCTACTTGAGTGGTAACCATAGAAGCATGTTTACTAATAAGTTTAAGTTCACCCTTAACACTAGCCATATAATCACTCAAGTGTTCAATCATATAATCATCGCGTTTTAGTTGTCTACCAAAATAAGCATTAAAATCTTCTTGCTTAACCATAAAGTTATCAAATTCATCCAAACATTGGCTAGCAAACTTAGCAGGAGGAATTTCAGCTTTATCATATCTATAGAGAGAATTTACCTTTACTACCTGTGTCGGGTTATCAAGACCGTGTGTTTCTTCAACAGGTGGCAAATTAAGACCATGTATTTCTTCAATAGGTGGTAAATTCTTAACATCTTCAGCTTCAATACCTTTTTCTTTCATAGATTTCTTTGCCTCTTGCATATCTTCAGGACTGAGAAATAGAATACCCCTTTTCTTCGGAGTTGGCTTAGGAGTTAGTTCAGGAAGTGTCCAATTATTTTCATTATTCAACATATTATTCAATAGTAATTCAGCTTGCTCAACATTTCTTTCCCTGAAAACACAACCAGCACAACCATCCAGGTAATCTCTGGAAGCATCGGTTAGTCCATTATAAAAGATATCAAGTATTTCATTTTTCTTGAGAGGATGATCAGGCAAAGCATTAAGTAATTGGAGAAGCCTCCCCCGAGCTTGTGGGAGACTCTCTTCTTCAATTTGCACAAAATTATATATTTCCCTTAAAGTAGCTTGTTTCTTATGAGTGGGGAAATATTTAGTAGAGAAGTAATAAGTCATATCCTAGGGACTACGCACACAACCAGGATCAAGAGAATTAAACCATATCTTAGCATCACCCTTTAATGAGAACGGAAATAATTTAAGGATATAATAGTAGCGAGTTTTCTCATCATTAGTAAACAGGGTAGCTATATCATTTAATTTAGTAAGATGTGCCACAACAGTTTCAGATTCATAGCCATAGAACGGATCAGATTCAACCAAAGTAATTAACTCAGGATCAACAGAGAAATCATAATCCTTATCAGTAATAAAGATAGGCGAAGTAGCATAAGCAGGATCATATTTCATTCTAGCATTCAGAGATTTTTCTTTCAGCTTAGCTAATAGTTTCTTAAGATCACTTCTATCATTGCAGACAATAAAGTCTCTAGCAGTTTCTTCATCCATAACATAACCCTCAGGCACAACAGGCAATTCATATCTAGGGGGAGAATCTTCATCATCACTTTCATCAATATTATCAGTTTCAATAATTTCATTCTCTCTAGCCCTAGCAAGTTGTTCATCAAGAAATTCACCAAGTGGCAAAGTAGTATCAAGCATAGAAGTAGTTTCATCATAAGTATCATGCAAAGCAGAAGTGGCATCATCAATAACATGCGAAATAGCAGAATTAATAGCAGAAGCAGGTTTAGGTGTCGCAAGCTTACTCAAAACAGAAGGTGAATCAAGTGCAGAGCTAGATGGCAGTTCCTTACCTCCCCTCATATTGAGGGATAAATCTTGGTTCTTGGATCTTTCAAGTTCTTCATAGTGATAAACATATATAAATCCCAAGTGACTCAAAGAATAGAGCTATGCTCCCCGCCAACAGCGCCAGAAAATAGTCTTGATAACCCACAAATATAGGGGATCGCAACAATTTTCGAGGATAGAGTATTCAACCCAAATTTATTGATTCGACACAAGGGGAGCCAAAGAATATTCTCAAGTATTAGCAGCTGAGTTGTCAATTCAACCACACCAGGAAACTTAATATCTGCAGCAAAGTATTTAGTAGCAAAGTAATATGATAGTAGTGGTAACTATAGCAAAAGTAATATTTTGGGGTTTTGTAGTGATTGTAACAATAGCAGCAGAAAAGTAAATAAGCAAAGAACAATATATGAAAAGCTCTTAGGCATTGGATCGGTGATGGAGAATTATGCCGGATGCGATCGATCATGTAACAATCATAACATAGGGTGACACAGAACTAGCTCCAGTTCATCAATGTAATGTAGGCATGTATTCCAAATATACTCATACGTGCTTATGGAAAAGAACTTGCATGACATATTTTGTCCTACCCTCCCGTGGCAGCGGGGTCCTATTGGAAATTAAGGGATATTAAGGCCTCCTTTTAATAGAGTACCGGACCAAAGCATTAACACTTAGTGAATACATGAACTCATCAAACTACGGTCATCACCGGTAAGTATCCCGATTGTTGTCACTTCGGGGTTAACGGATCATAACACATAATAGGTGACTATAGACTTGCAAGATAGGATGAAGAACTCACATATATTCATGAAAACATAATAGGTTTAAATCTGAAATCATGGCACTCGGGCCCTAATGACAAGCATTAAGCATAGCAAAGTCATAGCAACATCAATCTCAGAACATAGTGGATACTAGGGATCAAACCCTAACAAAACTAACTCGATTACATGATAAATTTCATCCAACCCATCACCGTCCAGCAAGCCTATGATGGAATTACTCACGCACGGCGGTGAACATCATGAAATTGGTGACGGAAGAAGGTTGATGATGACGATGGTGATGGATTCCCCTCTCCAGAGCCCCGAACGGACTCCAGATCAGCCCTCCCGAGAGAGTTTAGGGCTTGGCGGCGGCTCCGTATCGTAAAACATGATGAATCCTTCTCTCTGATTTTTTTCTCCCCGAACACGAATATATGGAGTTGGAGTTGAGGTCGGTGGAGCGTCAGGGGGCCCACGAGGCAGGGGGACCATGGGGTAGGGCGCGCCCCCATCCTCGTGGACAGGGTGTGGGCCCCTTGACGTGGATCTTTCTTCCAGTATTTTTTATGTATTCCAAAAATAATCTCTGTTGATTTTTAGGTCATTCCGAGAACTTTTATTTCTACACAAAAATAACACCATGGCAATTCTGCTGAAAACAGTGGCAGTCCGGGTTAGTTCCATTCAAATCATGCAAGTTAGAGTCCAAAACAAGGGCAAAAGTGTTTGAAAAAGTAGATATGGCGGAGACGTATCACCAGCCACCTGTGTGCAAAGCACGTCGGTAGAACCGGTCTCATGAACATGGTCATGTAATGTTGGTTCGGGCCGCTTCATCCAACAATACCGCCGAATCAAAGTAAGACGTTTGTGGTAAGCAGTATGTGATAACCCACAAGCATAGGGGATTGCAACAGTTTTCGATAAGTAAGAGTGTCGAACCCAACGAGGAGCTAAAGGTAGAACAAATATTCCCTCAAGCTCTATCGACCACCGATACAACTCTACGCACGCTTAACATTCGCTTTACCTAGAACAAGTATGAAACTAGAAGTACTTTGTAGGTGTTGTTGGATAGGTTTGCAAGAATATAAAGATCACGTAAATAAAAGGTAGGGGCTGTTTAGATAAAGGAACAATAAAGTAAATATAGGGAGTGTGGAAAAGTGGTGGTAGGAGTTGCGAAATTGCCCCTAAGCAATTGACTACTTTACTAGACCGATAGCAGGTATTATGTGGGAGAGGCCACTGCTAGCATGTCATCCCTGACTTGGAATTCTATGCACTTATGATTGGAACTATTAGCAAGCATCCGCAACTATTAATGTTCATTAAGGTAAAACCCAACCATAGCATTAAGATATATTGGTCCCCCTTCAATCACGTATGCATCAATTTCTATGCTAGGTTGAAGCTTCTGTCACTCTTGCCCTCCAATACATAGTCCTATCAACATACAACTAACCCTAGGGTGTGATCCACGCGCGCAATCATATGATGGGCACCAAAGGACAGCAACATAGCCACAAGCAAATTAAATCAATCATAGCAATTCATCAACCACCGATAGGACGATGAAAATCTACTCAGACATCATAGGATGGCAACACATCATTGGATAATAATATGAAGCATAAAGCACCATGTTCAAGTAGAGGGTACAGCGGGTTGCGGGAGAGTGGACCGCTGTAGGTAGAGGGGGAAAGGTGATGGAGATGTTGGTGAAGATGGCGGAGGTGTTGGAGTAGATCGTGGTGATGATGATGATGGCCACGGCAGCGTTCCGGCGCCACCGGAAGAGAAGGGGAGAGGGGGCCCCTTCGTCTTATTCTTCCTTGACCTCCTCCTAAGATGGGAGAAGGGTTTCCCCTCTGGTCCTTGGCCTCCATGGCATGGGAGGGGTGAGAGCCCCTCCGAGATTGGATCTGTCTCTCTGTCTCTCTCTGGTTCTGCGTTCCCAGATTCTTCCCTTTCACCGTTTCTTATATTCCCGAAGATCCATAACTCCGATTGGGCTGAAATTTTAACACGATCTCTATCCGGATATTAGATTTCTTCCGGCGAAAGAAGGGCACCAACCGCCTTACGGGGTGGCCACGAGGATCAGGGGCGCGCCTGACACCCTGGGGCGCGTCCCCCTACCTCTTGGGCCCCTCGAGCATCGTCTCGCGTGGATTCGTCTTCCCAAAAATCATATATATTCCAAAAAAATCTCTGTCAGTTTTTATCCCATTTGGACTCCGTTTGATATGGATATTCTGCGAAACAAAAAACATGCAACAAACAGGAACTGGCACTGTGCACTGGATCAATATGTTAGTCCCAAAAATAGTATAAAAAGTTGCCAAAAGTATATGAAAGTTTAATAATATTGGCATGGAACAATCAAAAATTATAGATACGACGGAGACGTATCAGCATCCCCAAGCTTAATTCCTGCTCGTCCTCGAGTAGGTAAATGATAAAAAAGATAATTTTTGATGTGGAATGCTACCTAGCATAATCTTGATCACATATCTAATCATGGCATGAATATTAAGACATGAGTGATTCAAAGCAATAGTCTATCATTTGACATAAAAACAATAATACTTCAAGCCTACTAATAAAGCAATCATGTCTTTTCAAAATAACATGGCCAAAGAAAGTTATCCCTCCAAAATCATATAGTCTAGCTATGCTCCATCTTCACCACACAAAATATTCACATCATGCACAACCCCGATGACAAGCCAAGCAATTGTTTCATACTTTTGACGTTCTGAAACCTTTTCAACTTTCACGCAATACATGAGCATGAGCCATGGACATAGCACTATAGGTGGAATAGGATGGTGGTTGTGGAGAAGACAAAAAGGAGAAGATAGTCTCACATCAACTAGGCGTATCAACGGGCTATGGAGATGCCCATCAATAGATATCAATGTGGGTGAGTAGGGATTGCCATGCAACGGATGCACTAGAGCTATGAGTGTATGAAAGCTCAAACTAAAACTAAGTGGGTGTGCATCCAACTTGCTTGCTCATGAAGACCTCGGGCATTTGAGGAAGCCCATCATCGGAATATACAAGCCAAGTTCTATAATGAAAATTCCCACTAGTATATGAAAGTGATAACTCAAGAGACTCTCTATATGAAGAACATGGTGCTAATTTGAAGCACAAGTGTGGTAAAAGGATAGTAGCACTGCTCCTTCTCTCTTTTTCTCTCATTTTTTGTTTTATTTATTTATTTATTTATTTTATTTTATTTTTTTGTGGGCTTCTTTGGCCTCTTTTTTTATTTGGGCTTCTTTGACCTATTTTTTTGGTAAAGTCCGGAGTCTCATCCCGACTTATGGGGGAATCATAGTCTCCATCATCCTTTCCTCACCGGGGCAATGCTCTAATAATGATGATCATCACACTTTTATTTACTTACAACTCGATATTACAGCTCGATACTAGAACAAAGATATGGCTCTATATGAATGCCTCCGGCGGTGTACCGGGATGTGCAATGATCTAGCATAGCAATGACATCAAAAAACGGACAAGCCATGAAAACATCATGCTAGCTATCTTACGATCATGCAAAGCAATATGACAATGACGCTCAAGTCATGTATATGATGATGATGGAAGTTGCATGGCAATATATCTCGGAATGGCTATGGAAATGCCATAATAGGTAGGTATGGTGGCTGTTTTGAGCAAGGTATATGGTGGTTTTATGGTATCGGCGAAAATTGCACGGTACTAGAGAGGCTAGCAATGATGGAAGGGTGAGAGTGCATATAATCCATGGACTCAACATTAGTCATAAAGAACTCACATACTTATTGCAAAAATCTCATCGAAACAAAGTACTATGCGCATGCTCCTAGGGGGATAGATTGGTAGGAAAAGACCATCGCTCGTCCCCGACCGCCACTCATAAGGAAGACAATCAATAAATACCTCATGCTCCGACTTCGTTACATAACGGTTCACCATACGTGCATGCTACGGGAATCACAAACCTCAACACAAGTATTTCTACAATTCACAACCACCCACTAGCATAACTCTAATATCACCATCTTTATATCGCAAAACTATTGCAAGGAATCAAACATGTCATATTCAGGGATCTACAAGTTTTATGTAGGATTTTATGACTAACCATGTGAATGACCAATTCCTGTCGTCTCTCTAAATAGATATAAGTGAAGCAAGAGAGTTTAATTCTTTCTACAAAATATATGCCCATGCTCTAACAAATATAAGTGAAGCAAAAGAGCATTCTACAAATAGCGATTGTCTATGTAAAGAGAAACAGGCAATCCAAGCTTCAAATGGTATAAGTGAAGCACATGAAGCATTCTATAAAGCCATACTCAAAAGATATAAGTGAAGTGCAAAGAGCATTCTATAAATCAGCCAAGGACTATCTCATACCAGCATGGTGCATGAAAGAAAAATAAAAATCTAAATGAAAAAGACGCTCCAAGAGGAAATTGATACTTCTTTCAAGGGGACACAAGCTCAAGATGATCTTCCACCACAAGACTACAAGCAAAAAGGCAAGGACAAGCTTCAAGATGAAATTGATGCATTTGAAGAAGCTCCTAAGACCTTAGTCAAGTGGATTCCCAAGACTACTTCAAGTTCCACTTCATCAAGTACGACTACAACTCCAAGGATTCCCATCAAGATGGTGTGGATCCAAAAGAAGAAGAACTAGAGAGTTCTTGAGGGTGACTCCGCCAACATACTTCACTCTTATCATTTTGGCAAGAACAAGTGCAATCAAGTCACAAACCCTCTTGTTGGTAAGACAAGGGACAAGGTAACCTAAAAGTTTTCATGGACATCATCTTGTGTGTGCATCACTCTATGTCCATGGATATCCTTGTTTGTTCCTTGTGGGACTAACCCATGTAGGTATTGAAAGTGCAATTCACTCAAATAGATAGCTCCAAGTGATCTACATCAACATTGAGCATCCACATCTTCAACATCTACATGAAGTCATCATCGACAAAACCCGAGGTTAGTTCATCCCTCTAAGGGGGGATATCACATCTAGGGGGAGCTTTACTCTAAGACTTGAGCTAAAGCAACTCTAAAGATGTGAACACAACAATGCTTTATGTAAAAGTGGTAACCACACTTGAGCTTAAACGATGAGTATGACCTATGATCAAGTGTTCTCACTTGACTCCTAAGTCAATATACTCATATATAGATGACCTTGTCATCGCAAATTGCTTGATAGATGCTAGAATTGGTTGTGCATGCCTTGTCACATATTTCATTTGCCATCTTATTGTGTGAGCATGCTGGTTGCATATTTTACTCATTCGAGGACATCCACTTGTTGTTTTGATTGTTTGGTTTTATTTCCTTTTGCCAAGTGGATGGACAAGAATGCCTAAGAACCTCCTCTATCTATCTATGCTTTTCTCGTCTCAAACTCTATTCATGCTACATCACAAAATTTGATCAAGTCAGATTCGAACCACTCTGTGTGAGGAGCGCTCGGAGTCCCCGATTCGTCATAGACTTAAACTTCCAAAACCTCTTTATGATTCTCGGTCTGACCGATACCCTACTTTCGGTCCTACCGAGATCATTAAGTTGATCTAGGTTTTCGATCTTGGTGCAACTGATTTGAACCATTTGGTCACACCGAGTTGCAACAACTGTATACAGTTTTGCATCTCGGTGCCACCGAGTTGTTCCACTCGGTCACACCGACAGGGTCGGGCTATATATAGTCACGGGAAAAAAATTTGGAAATTTCTCTGAACCCCTTCGCCCGCACGATAGCCTGCTCTGCCAACTTGGTCTCCGGATCGTCTCCTCGCCGCCAGCCGCCTCCAGTCGCTGGTCTCCGTCGCCGTCAACGGAAATTCAACCCCGCCGTTGCCGCCGTAGCGAGTCTCCGCCGAACTAGGGTATGGACTCGATCTTTGTGCTATTCCCCAATCCGATTCTTAGCACATTGTGATCATCATGATTCTTGCCATGTTTGTTAAACTTCTATCCAGTCAATGAACTCATAGATTAGGTTTAATTCGAAAATTTTAGGGTTAGGTTTCTGCCGAAACCATCTCGGACCCACCGAGTTGAAAAACTCGGTCCCACCGATTTGGCTTATGCCATTGCACAAGTGAGACTCGGTCTGACCGAGAATTACTTATCAGTGTGACCGATTTTGGAACTCTGTGAAACCCTAGCAGTCTCGGTGCCACCGAACTGTGACTCGGTCTGACCGAGTTCACTAGTTTAGGTGCCAAAACTGCTTCGGTATCACTGAGTTTAGAAATCGGCAGATCCGAGATGCTTTCAGTGGGAAACTAAAACTAAGTTTTTGAATTATTCTTTTGCAAAAATCTCTGCATTTTGTGATGCTTATCCACTCTATCTCATCTATAACCTATTCACAGGGTCAGCAGTCAGAGTTTGCATCATGTCAGACCAAAGTGATAGCCAGAACTTGTTAGAGCAGCAAGTGCAGATGAGTGAGGGCACTAGTCCCTCAAGTTCCTCAGATGATGGCAGCAGGAGCACCCCTAGCAATCTGCCTAAAGCTGCCACAAGACAGAGAAAGAAGAGAACCTCAGACTCAGAAGATGAGGATTATGTGGCAGAAGAGGAAGCAACTTCCAAGAGAGTTAAGCCAACACAAGGCATAAAACCAGGGATGAAGATCAAAAGGCCAGCAGGCAGGCAGCCTATGTCAAAGGCCAGAGCTTCAACTGAGAAGCCCACTCCCATTGAGCCAGTTGCTACTGAAGGCAAGAAGAGGAAAGAAAGGGTGAAGAAAACTGTAGCCAGAGTGCTTGGCAAGGCTTCCATCATGGAAGATGAGGAGGAAGAAGAAGAGGTAGCTGCACCAGCACCTAAGGCACCCAAGCTGATGGGTGATGCCATAAGAACAGGGGCAGCTGCTTCCAAGGCCAAGCCAGCTCCAAAGCCAAAGCCAAAGAGGAACACAAGAAGCATCCCAGCTACTGAGAAGAACAAGGCCCCAGTGCCTAAAGCTGCAGAAGAAGAAGAAGAGAATGTTCTTAGAAAGCTCAAGCCCAAGATCCCAGACCACAATGATGCTCATCCTGTGGCTGAGGATATGAAACTCAGGAGAGATTCAGGGCTCCAGAAGTGGAGAGAAGCAGACCCGTATGCTTCAAGGAGAAGGACTGCAGTTAACTACAGGTTTCACACCAAGGAGCAGCAAGACTTTTATGAGACAGTGCTGCTAGACAAGAAGCCAATTGTTTGTGATATGAGATGGGTTGATTTGCAATACATCAAGGACAACAAAGAGTACTACCCTGGAGTGCAGGATAGCTTCAAGGCATGTGGAGTAGAGGACTTTGTTGGGCAGAAGCTCACAAAGTGGAACGAGGAACTCATCATGCAGTTCTACTCCACAGCCCATTTCTATCCAGATGGCAGGATTGTATGGATGTCAGAGGGTACGAGGTACCAGTCTATAGTTGCTGAATGGGCTCAGCTGATTAATGCCCCAGAAGAGCATGACGATGACTTGGACATTTATGCCAAGAAGAAGATGGACCATAACTCAATGTCAAACATGTACAAGGAGATTCCAAATGAAGCACTTGATACGTTCAAGTTTGGCTCAGTACACTATCTTCTGTCAGGGCTGCCAACCATCAACTGGATTCTTAGGCACACCCTATTGCCCAAGTCTGGAGATCACAAGATGATTAGGGGCCACACGATCAACTTGCTTCATATCTTTGACGTGCCACAGAAATTCAAAGTCATGAGCCTTATGATTGAAACAATCAAGAGGATAGCAGCAGACCAGAAGAGGAGCTGTGGATATGCCCCACAGATTCAGGAGCTCATCAACTCTAAGATGGGCACGGGCATATACTTATTGGACAAGGAACACCTGCCCATCCGTCCAGAATTTGAAGATAATCAAGTGGTCATGACTGAGAATGAGCTATCAGCTGCCCAAGCACAAGCCAAGAAGGAGAAGGCGAGGAAGGAGAAAGCTGCCAAGATGCCTACTCAAGAGGAGGCATCTGAATATTTCCTGAAAACCAAACAAGAGCAGCTTGGTTACTTGATTGCATCCACCCTGCAGATTGAGCAAGGACTAGCCACCCTAACTCAGAACCAGGCAAGCTTAGAGAGGATCATGGAACAAAAGTTCTATGACTTGGATGTCAAAGTGACAGAGATTCAGACTGCAGTGGAGCAGCTCCAGGATGACATGCAGGAGAGGAGAGGCAAGACTACAACTAATGCCTTTGCCAGAGTGCCACGAGGTCCGAGGTCGTCTGCAGTGCCAGTTGCTGACCCCAGAGCCACCACGTCTGCACCAGCTACAGCCTCAGTTCCACCAGCTCCAGCATCCACTTCAGCCTCGACTCTGACCACGTCTACAGAAGGCTTCGTCCTTGGAGTGCTCCGGACTCCACCACCACCTGAAGATCAAGCCTGAGTGTCGACTTAGCACTATGCATTTTCTAGGAACTTTTTGGTAACTTGTTGCCAAAGGGGAGAAAATGTATAGATCATAGGCTTCGAGAGAGAGTGTTGCTTTTATTCTCTCTTGTTTTATTTGGTGGTTTTTCGAACTTTGTTTGCTTTTGTGTGAGATACTATGTCATTGCTCGTGAGACATTGATGATCATGTGTTTGATCATAAGCTACACTTAATGTTTGCTTAATATTATCATCTTATCTATCTTATGTGATCATTCACTATTCTTGGTGATGAGTGCATGTATTTCATTCTTATCATTTTAAGCGCTCCACCAAGATGTATGTGACATGGAAGAGTAACCCATGACTCTAACTCTTTGTGCATTTGCAGTCCAAAGCAAATTTTAAATATGCACAAATTTAGGGGGAGCTCTTACTTGTCACATACTTCTCAAAGCGACGATATATTTCATGCTTATTATCATTTGTCGAAGCTTTGATCTATATGTTGTCATCAATTACCAAAAAGGGGGAGATTGAAAGTGCAACTATCCCTAGGTGGTTTTGGTAATTCATAACAACATATAGCTCATGGAGCTAATGCTATTCCAAGATGACTATTTCAGGAAAGCTCAATGATTGGCATGGCATGGATGTGAAAGTGGAACCCTCAAAATGCTAAGGACAAAGGATTGGCTCAAGCTCAAAAGCTCAAGACTCTTCATTTTATATTTTAGTGATCCAAGATCACATTGAGTCTTTAGGAAAAGCCAATACTATCAAGGAGGGATGAGGTGTTGCTTAATGAGCCTCTTGCTTCATGTGCTTAGTGATATGCTCCAAAACCCTCAACTACTTTCCCATATCCACATATGACCTAAACCCTAAGTCAAACTCGGTCCTACCGATTCTTTCTATCCGGCGCCACCGAGTTTCACTTGTCATAAGCCACTGCCAAACCCTAGCAATTCGGTTCTACCAATAGGGATCTCGGTCTCACCGAGATGGGATTGCAAACTCTCTGTTTCCCTTTCGTAACTTTTCGGTCTCACCGAAAGAGCGAATCGGTCCCACCGAGATTGCAGTGTAAACTCTCTGTTTCCTTTTTGTAACTTTTCGGTCTCACCGAAAGAGCAAATCGGTCCCACCGAGTTTACCTGACCAACTCTCTGGTTAGCTTATTACCAAACTCGGTCTCACCGAGTTTGTGTAATCGGTCCCACCGAGATTACGTTATACCCAAACCCTAACCATATCGGTCCTATCGAGTTGCATGTCAGTCCCACCAAAAATCTCTAACGGTCACTAGGTTTACCTTTTTGGTCCGACCGAGTTTGTTGATTCGGTCCCACCGAGATTGGAAAACTGTGTGTAACGGTTGGATTTTGTGTGGAGGCTATATATACCCCTCCACCTCCTCTTCATTCGTGGAGAGAGCCATCAGAACACATACACAATTCCAACTCATATGTTCTGAGAGAGAACCACCTACTCATGTGTTGAGACCAAGATATTCCATTCCTACCATATGAATCTTGATCTCTAGCCTTCCCCGAGTTGCTTTCCACTCAAATCTTCTTTCCACAAAATCCAAATCCTATGAGAGAGAGTTGAGTGTTGGGGAGACTATCATTTGAAGCACAAGAGCAAGGAGTTCATCATCAACACACCATTTGTTACTTCTTGGAGAGTGGTGTCTCCTAGATTGGCTAGGTGTCACTTGGGAGCCTCCGACAAGATTGTGGAGTTAAACCAAGGAGTTTGTAAGGGCAAGGAGATCGCCTACTTCGTGAAGATCTACCGCTAGTGAGGCAAGTCCTTCGTGGGCGATGGCCATGGTGGGATAGACAAGGTTGCTACTTCGTGGACCCTTCATGGGTGGAGCCCTCCGTGGACTCGCGCGACCGTTACCCTTCGTGGGTTGAAGTCTCCATCAACGTGGATGTAGGATAGCACCACCTATCCGAACCACGGGAAAAACATCCGTGTCTCCAATTGCGTTTGAATTCTCCAAACCCTTCCCTTTACATTCTTTCAAGTTGCATGCTTTACTTTCCGCTGCCAATATACTCTTTGCATGCTTGCTTGAATTGTGTGATGATTGCTTGACTTGTCCTACAATAGCTAAAATCTGCCAAGAACTAAAATTGGGAAAATGTTAAGTTCTTATTTGGTCAAGTAGTCTAATCACCCCCCCCTCTAGACATACTTTCGATCCTACACATGGCTTAATCCACTGATATAAATTGATAGTTTCATCAAAACAAGCAAACTATGCATCAAAAACAGAATCTGTCTAAAACAGAACAGTCTGTAATAATCTGAACATTCACCATACTTCTGATACTTGAAAAATTCTACCAAAATTAGGAAAAATAAAAAATTTGTATAGGAATACAGTGCAAAAAGAATCATAACCATTCTACGTTCCAGCTAAAAATGTAAAATCGTGCAGTACAGACAAAGTTTCTGTCCTGCACCGTACAAACCATCAAGCAAATGTAAACATCCTAAAGGCAAACCTTGGCACATTATTTTTATTTCTAAACTTTATAAAAGCACACAACAGAAATAAATGACTCTCTAAAACTTCTGGGTTATCTCCCTGGCAGCACTTTTTTTAAATCCATTAAGCTAGGCATATAGTGCTCAAGTAATGAATCCACCCGGATCCCAAGGTATATCAAAGCCAATTTTAATTAACAATGATTTGTAATTTAGTAGTGAGCACAAAGTAACATATATCAAGCAATGACGAAGTCTAACTCTCTTCCTATGCATCGGCATGTCATAAAAGAACAATTCATGCACACAAAGTAAAGGCCAATGCATAGTATAAACAGTTTCTTGCAATTTTATCATATTGGAAACATAGAGAGGTGGAGATATAGTTCCTCTCTCATAATAATTGCAAGTAGGAGAAGCAAGCACATGCATATTATATTCATCAAAATCATCATGTGCAACGGTAAAAGGCAACCCATCAATATAATCCTTAATAAGTGCAAACTTCTCCGATATAGTGTAGTCGGGAGAATTCAAAAAGATAATAGGACTATCATGTGTGGGTGCAATAGCAGCAATTTCAGGTTTAACATAAGGAACTATAGCAAGTTCATCTCCATAAGCATAATTCATATTGGCATCTTGGCCACAAGCATAGCAAGCATCATCAAAAAGAGATATTTCAAAAGAATCAATGGGATCATAACAGTCATCATAGCAATCATCCTTCGGTAAGCAAGAAAGGGAATTAAACAATGTATGAGTTGAAGAGTTACTCTCATTAGAAGGTGGGCACGGGTGATCAATCCGCTCTTCCTCCTTTTGTTCTTCGCTCTCCTCCTCATCTTTTTCATCCAATGAGCTCACAGTTTCATCAATTACTTCTTCCATAGACTCCTGCAAAATATTAGTCTCTTCTTGGACAGCAGAGTATTCCTCAATATATTGTTTAACATAGGTATTAGAAGCATAATTATCATAGCAATATTTAAGTATAGCAAAAAAATTAGATTTGTGAAAAGTAGCATCATACTTTTCAATCAAAGAAGCAATTTCATAAGCACCCTCAAAAGCAACAAATTCTTCAATTTGTTGAACATCATAGTAACTATAAACACCTTTAGCATAAGAAGATAATATTCCATTATCAATAAACTCACGTTGATAGGGAAGGTGTTTCTTAGGGTTTTCAGAATAACAAGTAAAATCATATATTTCACATAAATTCCAAGCATAGCATTGCAAACGTTGAATTTGACCCCATAATAGTTTCCCTTTTTTAGATATTCGGTGTCACACATAACAAGCATGCTCATCTAAGGATTTGCCCTCAACTAAGCTAGTTGGGGTTTTAGCACGAGCACATAGGGATCGAAGATGATCCAAGTAATAAGCTTCAGCAGTGTGATAGATTTTGAGTGGTTCTTCAACCATTGGTTCAGTAGGTACAACTAATTTTTTTGGTATTTTGCGTTTCCTACCCATAACTAAAGATAGGAAACAACTAGGAACAACAATTAAAAATTACTTAGTGATAAAGCAAACAAGCACACACGAGAATATTCACCCCATGCTATTGCTCCCCGGCAACGGCGCCAGAAAAAGGTCTTGATAACCCACAAGTATAGGGGGTCACAACAGTTTTCGATAAGTAAGAGTGTCGAACCCAACGAGGAGCTAAAGGTAGAACAAATATTCCCTCAAGTTCTATCGACCACCGATACAACTCTACGCATGCTTAACGTTCGCTTTACCTAGAACAAGTATGAAACTAGAAGTACTTTGTAGGTGTTGTTGGATAGGTTTGCAAGAATATAAAGATCACGTAAATAAAAGGTAGGGGCTGTTTAGATAAAGAAACAATAAAGTAAATATAGCGAGTGTGGAAAAGTGGTGGTAGGAGTTGCGAAATTTCCCCTAAGAAATTGACTACTTTACTAGACCGATAGCAAGTATTATGTGGGAGAGGCCACTGCTAGCATGTCATCCCAGACTTGGAATTCTATGCACTTATGATTGGAACTATTAGCAAGCATCCGCAACTACTAATGTTCATTAAGGTAAAACCCAACCATAGCATTAAGATATATCGGTCCCCCTTCAATCCCGTATGCATCAATTTCACTACAACAAGAACCCCCCTTTAGCAACGCATCGATGCATTGTCATTTGTCCCTATAACCGTTGCTAAGGTCTACACCAACGGATTCATATGTGTTGTCGTTGGTGGCGTTGCAAGGGTCTACAACAACGTATATAGATCTGCTGGTAATCTAGGAAATAATGCATTGCAAGGCAACAACGGATTCATGCAACGCTTCTATGCGTTGGTGGTTGCAAAATAGAATACCTCCATATAATCATTTATAACACTGTTGTTCTCTGCACTAGTGCTTGCAAAATAGAATAACCTTCATATATAATCATTGATGACAGTAGGTAGTTCTAATGGCAGTGCAAAGTAGTCCCTCCGTAAAGAAATATAAGAGCGTTTAGATCACTAAACACTCTTACATTTGTTTACAGAGGGAGTACAACTTTAGTAAAATTAGATAGAGTCGAAATGAAAGTGATATATTGATTCAATAGAACAATCTAGTACATTACAATGCAAGTATCATCATTTAGGAGTACATCACTTCCTTATAGAAAAATAAAAACAATCTAACATTCAAAGAATTGTGTTGTTTCTCCTCCAAGTATCATGAATCATCATAAATTCTCCAAGATCCAAGTAATCATCTAGCATTGAAATTATCAACCTGCAAAAAGAATCATAATACTATTTAGGCATAAATTTGAAATTAAGCTTAAAAATATACATAGGATACACTATACCTAAAAGGATCGACATAAAAATTACCAACTATGCAAGAAAAGATTGCTGGGGAGGGGGGCATAATCTTATTATGTCTAACAAATAACTTAGTAGGAGTACATGTTAAAACATGGATTATCTTTGACCAATCAGATGCGCCTATTCACTGTGAACAACCAGCAACATGTTTTTGTTTAAAGATTATATTATATAAACAACGATATGAATTCCAAAATCTGATATTTTTGTTTTCCAAAGGTTTCAACATTAAATAGTTTTGTGTCACCAGTACTCACATACTGCTCATGCTTGGTATTATGTATTAGGAGAAAAAACTCAATGGCAGCAGCTCAAAAATCAGTAACTAATCTACATCTCACAAAACTCGTAGTTACCTAAGAACTACAATGCCACATTAGAAGTTCTCAATTCAAGAATAAGATTCTTAAAACCACTAGAAGAAACAGCATGAAAAAGAAACGCATTACTTGATTTGGCTTCTCTAAGAAAAAGTAGTGGAGTTTTGCTTCTAGAAAAGGTAGAATCCAAGCTGTTTACAGGGAAATAAAAATAATTTAATGTGGCGCTATGTAATTCTTCAAGACCAACCTAGCACTAAAGCTAAATAAATATATAAGAAAATGCATCAGGGGTGACCTATGTAATGACTGAACAATCTGAATCAAAGAAAACCTAAGTAATGGATGAACAATTTTATATTAGTACATACCCAGTTTGAAGAAACGCTACCCACTTGCCTTTGCTGACAATGTGGCATATCATATAACCAAGAGAATCTGATCTTTGTCACAACTCAGCTCCATAATCATGTATCATTTACCATGTCATCGAATAACTAAATATCAATACCTATATGAACCTACAAAATATGGGCCTGGACAAAAGTTAAGACCGGAAAAATAGACATATATTGGCACACTTAACTAACAAAGACTCGTTCGACCAGTTAGTTTAAAAATTAAGGACATGGAATAAATAAGAATGCGACATCATGAGGAGAAGATGAAGGAAATGGAGACCTTAGTGGCCTGAACCAGGGGATGGTTTATCAAGTAAGCAAATGGGTTGCCCCACCTTCTGCGATGATGTCGTAAGCTCTATATTTCCATCTGCCCCTGAAGCTACACACCATTAAAGCAAGTTAATCCCTTATGCGATCATCGAAGGCAAGTTAAAGATTTCAACACAATCTTATATATTTGTGCATCTATTATCAACAGTTTGAAACCTGACTTGTAGGACAGTTGCATACCAACATCAGGATTACTGCAAGTGTTTAGAGACTAAAAGATTGTTAGCTGACATCTTGCAGGCACAAAATATGCAAGGGAAATAAACATATGATGAGATACAGGTGGAACAAATAATACAAACAACTGTAAGTAAAAGGGACCATGGAACCAGTAAGGAGCTAGAAGGTTCCATGATTATTATTGTACGCATTGTAAAACATACATATCTTCTTCATTTTTATTTGGGAATGTATTTTATCTTCTAAATTTATTATTTCGGAATGCATATTATCTTCTATCTACTGTATTGGTACTATAAGGAGCAGCAAAATCAGCAGCATCGGCAATAGCTTTCAGTGGCAGCAGCAATAGCAATCAGCAGCGGTGGCAAACAATCAGCGTCAGCGTCAGCGGAGTAGGTACTAAGGAGCAGCAAAATCAGCAGCGGTGGCAATAGCAATCAGCGACAATAGCAAACAATCAGTGTCCCCAAGAGCTGTACTTTCCATCAGCACGCACAGACCACATAGACACAGACACATGAGCCAAGCACACACGCATCTGCAGGTAAACGCACGCAGGGCCACCAGAGCAAGACGATGCGGGGCACCAAAATAAAACGCCAAAAAGAGCACCATCACCGTTGAAGGCTTTGCGAGCCGGAAGAACCACCGACGTGCACGGGATCCAATTGGCAGTTCTGGAGCATCACCGGAGCTCCACCCCATGCTCCTCTGACCTCGGCCCGTCTCCACTGCCGGCTACCACTGAGAGAAGGGAGAAGCAAACTACATCACAACTTGTTTCAGATCCATGCCTGAGCCGGCAGCAGCAACGCGGGGTAGTGGCCTCCAAAACAGAGGTGAGCGAGCTACGCTGGTGATCCGTGTCAACTAGGGTTACTGCAGGGACGCGAGCAGTGGCATGGAAGACATTGCCATGGAGGAATATAGCAGGAGAGCACCGAGGGAGAGACTGGCCTATGAGCGAAGGTGCGGGACATCGCCAGATCTGGTGGCGGCAGCTCGCCATGGAAGTTAGGTGAGAGAGAGGGTAATCGGGGAGAGGAGATAGCGGATAGAAATTTGGCTGAGTGGTTTGGGTGGACGAGGTATTGATGGAGGTGTGGGTACGGGGAGGTTTGATTTTTTTAGGAACAAAGGAGGTTAGCTCTAAGCGCGGAACAAAGTGCGGGAGGTGGGAGGTGGGAGAAACAACAGATCCTGTAATATTGTTGGTACAAATGCGTTGCTGTAGGGGGGTGTTTGTTGTAGTGTTTCTATGCTAGGTTGAAGCTTCTGTCACTCTTGCCCTCCAATACATAGTCCTATCAACATACAACTAACCCTAGGGTGTGATCCACGTGCGCAATCATATAATGGGCACCAAAGGACATCAACATAACCACAAGCAAATTAAATCAATCATAGCAATTCATCAACCATCGATAGGACGACGAAAATCTACTCATACATCATAGGATGGCAACGCATCATTGGATAATAATATGAAGCATAAAGCACCATGTTCAAGTAGAGGGTAAAGCAGGTTGCGGGAGAGTGGACCGCTGTAGGTAGAGGGGGAAAGGTGATGGAGATGTTGGTGAAGATGGCGGGGGTGTTGGAGTAGATCATGGTGATGATGATGATGGCCACAGCAGTGTTCCGGCGCCACCGAAAGAGAAGGGGGGAGGGAGCCCCTTCGTCTTCTTCTTCCTTGACCTCCTCCCTAGATGGGAGAAGGGTTTCCCCTCTGGTCCTTGGCCTCCATGGAATGGGAGGGGCAAGAGCCCCTCCGAGATTGGATCTGTCTCTATGTCTCTCTCTGGTTCTGCGTTCCCAGATTCTTCCCTTTCACCGTTTCTTATATTCCCGGAGATCCGTAACTCCGATTGGGCTGAAATTTTAACACGATCTATATCCGGATATTAGCTTTCTTGCGGCGAAAGAAGGGCACCAACCACCTTACGGGGTGGCCACGAGGGTCAGGGGCGCGCCTGACACCCTGGGGCGCGCCCCCTATCTTGTGGGCCCCTCGAGCATCGTCTCGCGTGGATTCTTCTTCCCAAAAATCATATATATTCCAAAAAAATCTCTGTCAGTTTTTATTCCATTTGGACTCCGTTTGATATGGATATTCTGCGAAACAAAAAACATGCAACAAACAGGAACTGGCACTGGGCACTGGATCAATATGTTAGTCCCAAAAATAGTACAAAAAGTTGCCAAAAGTATATGAAAGTTGAATAATATTGGCATGGAACAATCAAAAATTATAGATACGATGGAGACGTATCAGTATGACTATTATCACCCACATCTCTTTGTCTTCTACCTGTGCATATCATCTACGCATAGACCTGGCTCGGATGCCACTATTGGAGAACGTAGCATGCAATTTCAAAAAAATTCCTACGATCACGCAATATCTATCTAGGAGATGCATAGCAACGAGAGGGGGAGAGTGTGTCCACGTACCCTCGTAGACTGAAAGCGAAAGCGTTAGGTTAACGTGCTTGATGTAGTCGAACGCATTCACGATCCAAGTACCGAACGTACGGTACCTCCGTGTTCAGCACACGTTTAACTCGATGACGTCCCTCGAACTCTTGATCTAGTAGAGGGTCAAGGGAGAGTTCCGTCAGCACGACGGCGTGGTGATGGTGATGCTGATGTCATCCGCGCAGGGCTTCGTCTAAGCACTACGACGCTATGACCGAAGGAGTAAACTTTGGAGGGGGGCACTGCACACGGCTAAGAGAACTATTGGTATGCCTTTGGGGTGCCCCCCGCCCCCGTATATAAAGGAGGGGAGGAGGAGGAGGTCGGCCATGGGGGGAGTCCTGCTAGGAGGATTCGGCCCCCCTTTTCCTTTCTTTCACCGGAGGGAATAGGAAGGAGAGGGAGAGGGAAAGGGAAGGGGGGCCACGCCCCCTCCTCCTTGTCCTATTCGGACTCCCTAGGAGGGGGGTGCGCAACCCCCCACGGGCTTCCCTCTCTCTCCCTTAGGCCCATGTAGGCCCAACCCTTCCCCGTGGAGTTCCGGTAACCCCTCGGTAATGTGAAAAAATACCCGAATCACTCGGAACCATTCCGATGCCCGAATACTACTTTCTAATATATGAATCTTTACCTCTCAACCATTTTGAGACTCCTCGTCATGTCCGTGATCTCATCTAAGACTCGGAACAAACTTCGGTCACCAAAACACGTAACTCATAATACAAATTGTCATCGAACGTTAAGCGTGCGTACCCTAC
The DNA here is from genome assembly GCF_002162155.2 of Triticum dicoccoides. NCBI lineage: Eukaryota > Viridiplantae > Streptophyta > Magnoliopsida > Poales > Poaceae > Triticum > Triticum dicoccoides. Next base: position 164,804,581 of record NC_041388.1, read on the forward strand.
GGGTTAGAGAACTATGTAGACATGACCGAGGCACATCTTCAGTCAATAGCCAATAGCAGAACCTGGATGCTCATATTGGTTTCTACATATTCTATGAAGATCTTTATCGGTCAAACCGCATAACAACATACGTCATTCCCTTTGTCATCGGTATGTTACTTACCTGGGATTTGATTGTCGGTATCATCATACCTAGTTCAATCTCGTTACCGGAAAGTCTCTTTACTCGTTTCGTAATGCATCATCCCATAACTAACTCATTAGTCACATTGCTTGCAAGGCTTATAGTGATGTGCATTACCAAGAGGGCCCAGAGATACCTCTCCAATACTCAGAGTGACAAATCCTAATCTTGATCTATGCCAATTCAACAAACACCTTCGGAGACACCTATAGAGCATCTTTATAATCACCTAGTTACGTTGTGACGTTTGATAGCACACAAGGTGTTCCTCTGATATTCAAGAGTTGCATAATCTCATAGTCAGAGGAATATGTATAAGTCATGAAGAAAGCAATAGCAATAAAACTAAACGATCATTATGCTAAGCTAACGGATGGGTCTTTTCCATCATATCATTCCCTAATGATGTGATCCAGTTCATAAAAAGACAACACATGTCTATGGTAAGGAAACTTAACCATCTTTGATTAACGAGTTAGTCAAGTAGAGGCATACTAGGGACACTCTATTTTGTCTATGTATTCACACATGTACTAAGTTTCCGGTTAATACAATTCTAGCATGAATAATAAACATTTATCATGATATAAGGAAATATAAATAACAACTTTATTATTGCCTCTAGGGCATATTTCCTTCAGGACGTGTGCCGAAGGGGAAATTGAGCCTAGCCGCCGCGCCGTGGTAGCGGACCTGCCAGCGGTCGTACTCCATGGCCGCGAGCTCGACCGTGTGGAAGCTACCGAGCCACCGACGGGTGTGTGTCTCCCAATCTGTAATCTCGACGACCCATGTCCCCCACCGCCACTGCCGGACCCCGAGGTAGGACCTCTTCGGTTTTCAGGTTAGAGGGGGGCGGGGAAGTCCTCGAACTGGTGTAGGGGCGCGGTGACGGGCGGATCGGGGGACCGGCGATGGCGGATCGATAAAGAGCCTGCGGAGGACGATGGGGACACCTCGGCGACCACCTTGCCGGCGTCGGGCGAAGAGGCCGTGATAAACCTCTTTTTCGCCATTGGCTCCTCGAGCTCCCTGACACACAAGCAGAGGTTGAGGATGGAGGTGGCGGCGATGGCGGCGACCTACCAATGGTTTCGGGGTGGTGTGTGTCTGTGTGAGCGGAGGTTTGGGGAGCGTGTGGTGTGTGTGGAGGGGGGCAAGGTGGTGTTTGAGGAAAGACCACTTCAACTGAAAATTTTACTAGGCAGGAGTAACAATGCAGGGCTACGGAAAATTTGGATCAAGGGACTGAAGCAGAGCGGGAGTAACAGACATCACACATGGTCCGCACATACTAATCGTGTGCTATCAAACATTAAAACCTTCCATGCGGTAGATATTTTCGAGATTACGAGGCAATAGATATTTTTGAGACCAAGAGGCAAGCCTCGTGGAGCCCAATATACTATGCTGATGTGTGGGACTGCAGGGCACGGGCGTGGCACATGGGTAGTCTGACCGAACCGTGTGTGTTGCGTACCCAATCGCAGACGGTTTCTACATCCAACTCGTGTGCTGTTTATAAATTTGGCAAAAAGAATAACGCGGGAGAGGGTCAGAACACGAACACACTTGCATGTGGACCAAATATATGTATGAAAACGGTGGTTTGATGTTTGAATACCCAATGCACAACTTTGATGTGGCACCTGTCGCACAAAAGCACAGTATTGCTAGTCAACCACCCCCCTACGAACCCCACTTCGTGTCAGCGGTAAGGGAATCCTAGCTATGAATGCATGCACCCAAATAGCTAGGTCTGAAATCTCACCCTACCGTAACACAAAACCTATAGGAGTCCATCATATATATATATATATATATATATATATATATATATATATATATATATATATATATATATAGCACTATTATGATCCCGGGATCATAATAGTTATTTGGATCACGGCGCGCCCTATATAGAGCGGATGGGCTATTCCCGAATTTGAAAAACTGAATCGAGCTCCGGATTAAAAAAGAACCACCCTTCCCTGACCCGCTTCTCCAAACCTCCTCAACCTCTTCCCCC
>NC_041388.1:164807013-164831592 GCF_002162155.2 Triticum dicoccoides
TGGAACCCGCCGCAGCGCGCGCCCTCCCCGGAACCCCACGCCGTGCGCGTCCTCGCCGGAACCCCGCCGCGACGAGTCTCCCCCCACCGCCCTTGCCGTCGTGCGCCCTCCCCGGGTGCCCCGTCGCTGCCTGCCCTCCCCGGACCCCCGCGCCGCCGTGCCGCCACCGGGATCAACCACCGACGAGGGGCTCTCCACGATCCCTCGCCCAGTTGTGGTCGTCACCAGATGCCTCGCTGCTGCCGAACATCGTCTTCCTTCCGGCAGCCACGCACCGTCCGAGCGCCGCCATGCCTTCTCGCACCAGTGCGTCGCCCCGGTGACCCTTCACCCTGACCTTCTCCACCTTTACATCCCTTTCCATCCTGGAGCTACTCCTGATCCCGCCTCACCCATGCCATGCAGGTCTCCTCCGCCATGCCCCTGCAGGAAGCTGGTGCCGCTGCAAGAAGTTCAAATGTCATTGTAGCGGCCGGACGGATTTGACACACTATGCCTTCATGGTGCTCCCTCCCACAAAGAGGCTGTTGCTAGACGATGAATTAACCACTACTCTAATGCTCCATTTTGATGGCATGCCACACCCTTTCTTTTGGAGACTTCATATTCTAATTTTCTTTAGGGGAAATTGATGTGTTGTGTTGCTCTGTGCTTGATGTGCTAATGACAGACGTGAGATTGTCGCTATCTCTGAATCTCAGTGTGTTGTTTGCATCGCCTATTGCTCCCGGCGAGCTTGTCCGTCGTTGTCGTCAGACTTTCTTGCGCATCGCAAGAGCTATAAACACAATTTTGTTTGTTCCATTTGTACAACTAAACTTGTTGCCTCAGCTCTACTCGTTCAAGCAACAGGTAACTCTGATGTTTGTTTCTACAGTATTGTTTGCAAGTTAGTATTGTTGGTCATCTTAGTATGTTAAAGAAGAATCATGAATGATTGGGTCTACATCTGCATAAAAGAGAGTCCCTTTTCGAGTTTTGATTCGTTAATTAATTTCATACGTATGTTGTTAAAAAAGAATTAACCATGTAGAATGTGAAAAACTGATATTTGAGTTGTACTTTTTCCGCTGAATTTTTTCACCATGTTTCTTAGTTATCTAGTAAGTGTTCTTCATTATTTTCATCAATTTCCTAATGGAATGAAAAGCTTGCTGCTACTCTCTTCCAATGTTGTGTATTGTGCTACTGCTCTCTAATGTACTATCTGAAGCTTGTACAGCGTGCCAGAGCAAAAAATGGGAATGCACTAATCTGAAGTTCAGATATGATAAAGAAAGAAGTCGTGCGATCTCGGATCTAGTGATTTTCCATGAGGTAAGTTCCAGCAAAAACTCTGCTTAGATTTCAAATTTGTGAAGTATTAGACTAGAATAGTTCAATCGATTTTAGTGAATGAGCAGCACATTTCTGAACATTGCTTTCTCACCCGCAGCTATGGCCCCTTTCCCTGATGCATAAACATGGACGGCCGCCCTCCAACATATCTCTTTCTCCTTCTACTCCAGCAAGCAAGCTCCCAGCATCGCACCTCCAGCATGCGACCTTCCCTTCTACCACGTCTCGACCGGTCGTTGGTACCTCCCGGCCATATGAATGGCGTTGCCGAAGTCCACATTGTACCACACTAGCAGGATGACTCATACAGGTCGTGCCAATCATCTTTCTTTCAGCGTCCATGGTCGCCATCGCTGTCAATAAAGTTGTACTCGATCCATGTGTAATATGTTTGCAGCACGCGCTTGATGCATTCGATCGCCTCACATAGTGCTCTAGGGAAGTAGTCGGAGGCAGGAGCTAGTTGCGCACTCGCTGATTTTGGCATAGCCTAGTGGTTGTTAACCAAGCTAAGCAGGTCATGTCTCTGTCAGCTAGAAGTGCCAGTGTTAGGCGTTACGTAGAGTGATTTGCTTATGGGTTTTAGTGAGTTAGATGTACCAGGATGGGAGATGCAAGTGTTCTTTACTTGTGAGTTAATTATAATTGTTGTCACCGTGTCTACAGGGACTACTACTAACACTGTACTAATACTATGATAGACTTAAAAATATATTCAGTTTATAACACTGTACTAACACTATACCCAAGGATTTTCCTCGTTACTAAATGATAAACCAAAAAATAGAATAAACCTAGATATTTTCACTAAATTTCTATATCATTAAATAATAAATCAAGAAGTTCATATTAAAAAAGAAGCTTATGTACATATTTTTAGGTAAGCTCATATACATTCAGGGAGACATTTGACATAGAGAAGTTATTACATACAAAAAAGGTGTGTATAGTGAAAAATGTCGAGAAGTTCAAGGTGTGTATAGAGACGTTATTACATACAAAAAAGGTGTCTACAGTGAAAAATGTTGAGAAGTTCAAGGTCAACCATTTAGAAAAGATTCAAAAATTGCGCAAATTGGCTCTGTTTTTTTACAAATATCGCATAAGTTCAAAAAACGACAGCTGAAGTTCGGAGTTGTACTCACAACACACCTTAGAAAACCTAGAAGCGGAGCGGTTCAATATTTACTAAAACCTCAAATTTCTTCAATCACTAAGGACAATCAAGAAGAGCAGTTCAAAAGTAAAAGACACTTAGAAGCCGATATTTCACCATTTCTAAAATAAAAAACAAGAAGTTCAAATTTTAAAAATAGAGAAGTTCAAAAATAAATTCAATATTTATTACAAAACAAGGATATTGTCTTTACTTAAAGAAAATAAATCAAGAAGTCCAAACTACAAAAATAGAGAAGTTTCATATTTATGATAAAACTCAAATTTTCCTTGTTACTAAAAAATAAAATGAACAATTTCAAATTAAAAAAGGAGAAGTTCGATGCTTATAGAAAAACTCAAATTCTTTCCGTTTCTTGGAAAAATAAACGTATAAAGTTACTTTTAGAAAAATATTTGATGCTTATTTAAAAACATATTTTTTCTAAGAATAAGACTAAGAAGTTCAAATTAAAATAAAGGAGAAGTCCAAAGATTATGAAAAACTCAGATTTTTCTCGTTACTAAAGTATACAACGAAGAAGTTCAAATTAAAAAAAGGAACAACTCAAAAAAGTTCAAAAATAGATTTCCCCCATTTCTTAAAAAACTAGAAGTTCAAACGAAAACAACGAAGTGGTTCGATGTTTATTTAGAAACTAAGATTTTTACCGTTATTAAAATACTCAAATATCCCTTAGTATTGAAGAATCAACCATGAACTCAAATTGAAAAACAAAAGATTAAGAAATAAAACTAGGAAGTCCATATTAAAAAGATGGAGAAGTTCGATGATTATAGAAAACTCAGATTTTCCTTGTTATTAAAGAATGAAAACAAGAAGTTCAAAAATTAAATAACGAGAAGTTCAACTTTTAATAATAGAGCGCTTAAAAATTTCATAAAAAAGATTAAGAAATAAAACGAGGAAGTCCATATTAAATAGATGGAGAAGTTCGATGATTATAGAAAACTCAGATTTTCCTTGTTATTAAAGAATGAAAACGAGAAGTTAAAAAATAAAATAACAAGAAGTTCAACTTTTTAAAAATAGAACGTTTCAAAAATTTCATAAAAAGGTTTAAGAAAAAATAAAACCAGGAAGTCCAATTTAAAAAGATGGAGAAGTTCAATGATTATAAAAAACTCAGATTTTCCTCATTATTAAAGAATGGAAATAAGAAGTTCAAAAATTAAATAACAAGAAGTTCAACTTTTAAAAATAGAGTGCTTCAAAATTTCATAAAAAAGTTTAAGAAAAAAACCAGGAAGTCCATATTAAAAAGATGGAGAAGTTCGATGATTATAGAAAACTAAGATTTCCCTCGTTATTAAAGATTTGGAAACAAGAAGTTCAAAAATAAAATAACAAGAAGTTCAACTTTTAAAAATAGAGCACTTTAGAATTCATGAAAAAAAGATTAAGAAAAATCAGATTAATATTTATAAAAAACTCAGATATTTTCACGTAACCGAGAGAAGTTCAGATTGATAACTGCCATAAGTTCACGTCTACACGGTGTGTATTTTGTATTAAAAAGGAATAAAAAGGCAAAGAATAAAATTCTATTTTTATAAGTTCAAGTCCTCGGTCGAAGAAAATTAAAAAATTTATTGTGAAAGAGTTTTGTACAAAAGGAATATCATCTATGCAACACTGACGAATGTATTAGAAAATTACAAACGAAAAAACGTCACAGAAGTTCAACTTGAAAACAGAACGAAGTTCAACTACTACGCTGAATGAATTTTAGATGAAAAACTTTTAAAATCATCGAGAGTATGAAAAAACGATCAACACGGGAAAGTTGTGTGCTTACAGCAGCTTTCCACTGGTATATCACTTACTCAATTCCGGTGAGTGGATGGAGAGCTACGAGCAGTGGATGTAGAGCTACGAGCAAAAAAAATCACGTGAAAAACATAGTGAAGTTCAGGTACACGCACCGACAAGTTCAGGTTCTTCACGCGGTGCATTTTCGAAGAATCTGTTTCGCTATAAAGGTAGAACGAATGATCTCGCCGTTTTCGAAATTACATGTAAACGGCTAGGAATTAGAGAAAACCATCAACATGAAAAAGTTTCACATTTTCCATAGCTTTTCAGCGGTATATTATTTGCCTCATTCCGATAAAGTTTGTAGAAATTATGGGGAAAATACGTTTTTAGCCATTTTCAAAATTGACTTAAAACCGTAAGGAATTGTGAGAAACAATATATAAAAAAAATTCGCATTTGTTCAAGATTTCCAACGCCATATCATTTGCTGCATTCGGACGTACGGTTAAAAAATTTGCTCGAAAATACGAAGTCGATGGAACTTGTATCGTTTTCTAAATTACTTTTAAACCGTTCAAAATTAGAAAAAACTTTTAACATGAAAAAGTAGCGCATTTTCATAAGTTGTCCAATGTCATATTATTTGGCTCAATTGGATTAGCCGTTTAGAAATGGCATCAAAAATACGAACTCGGGTGTTCTATTTGCGAAATTCTATGATTTTCCAAATTACTCTTTATCCATAGGGAATTAAAGAAAACTTTCAACATGTGGGAGGAGAGGTTTTGCAGCAGCTTTCCAACGCCATATTATTTGCCTCATTCCGATAAACAGTTTTAAAATGCAATCAAAAATACGATTCAAGTTTTTTGTGTGAGGAAAAAACGGTTTTCAAAACTGCTCTTAAACCGCTTACATTTTACCAAAAATTTAACTTGGGTCATGATACTGATGTCCATAGCTTTCCAACCGTATATCGCAAGCCCCATTTGGGTGATGTTGGCGGAAGTTCAATCTAGCACTAGGAGAAGTTCACCTCGAATAACTCAGGCAGTAAAATTGCAAAAAAAAACGCAATTTCATCACGAGTCGAGAGCAAAATCCGCCAACGAGCGAGATTCCTGTTTAAAACTGGTATTTAGTTGCTAAAAATGTTCCAAGATTACACTAACATCATATAGAACATGACTAAACAGAATAATTCGTGGGGGAAGCCACGGCTGCAAAGATAGCCCGAAGGTCGGATTCGTACAGAGGGAAGTCCAGACGCGTTACTCAGGCAGTTCACGTTGTGATCAGAATATTATTCTGATCCCGTGATCAGAATATTATGGATCAGAATAATATTCTGATCCCGTGTTTGTGTGTGTGTGTGTGTGTGTGTGTGTGTGTGTGTGTATAGGACAACACTATTCTAATCCCAGAATTAGAATAGATATTTGGATCACGATCACCCTACATAGGCCCGATTAGGTCTCGTACTCCCGAACCCACAGAGGAAAAAAAAGAAAAAAGGCCACGCGCAGGCCCGCTCGTCCACCACCTCCCCGATCCCCACCCCTGACCTTTCATGATCCCCTCCCACAAACGCCGCCACTACCCTATCTGGATCGCGTCGCCGCCGCCATCCTCCTTGGATCTCACCGCCGCCTCCTCCCCCACGGTCGGCGTGCCTCCTCCACCACAGCCGGCGTGCCTCCTCCGCCACGGCCGGCGAACCTCCTCCCGAACGGCCACCGCCCTCTGCCCCAACCACCTCCCTGCCACTAGGTGCGCATGCCGCCAGGCTCCCACATCTCGGACGCCGGAGGCCGGGGTCCGGTTGCCACCATGCGGCGCCGCGACCACCTACCTCCCAGGCTTCCCGCGCCGCCACCTACGCCCCGTGTCTAGTGGCCACTGCTCGGCGTCGCCCCCTTCTGCAGTGCTCACGAGTGCTTCTCCAAATCCGCGCTGGGGTCGTGGCGTGCCCTGCTCCCGCCCCTCGGCCGCCCAGTCGCCCCGCCCTTGCCGTCAGCGGAGGCCGCTGCGTCGATTTCTCCAGCGAAACACCTCAAGTCCTGCATCTCTCCTCTGCAGCCATGGCTGGTTGCTGACATTGCCTGGGTGATTGAACTGCAGTGCAAGGGATAATAGAACCGCCACGAGGCTGGTCAAATCCTCCCTAGCGACCTATGCTCACATGTTGCCACCAAATCTACATCGCACTTCCACCTCGCGTCGGTGTCTTGCCACCTCCATCGCATCCGACAAGAAGAGCCGCTCTTGGTCAGTCGCAGGGGCCGTGCTTGACCTCCAAGCCGCCGCCCTGGTGGAATGTTGTAAAGCCTCCTGGAAGGAGCTCGTGTACCTCCCCATCTGCCTTCTCCAACTGCAGCTCTGACCTTGTTGTGTCCAAGCCATTCAGCTTCACCACATCAGGTCGTTCAACTCTGCTGTATTGCTTGCTACTATGATGCTTATCTGTAGTATGGACAACAGATGATGATGGGATCCATTAGGTTGAGAGTAGAGCAGTCAGCACTTGGCCAAATCTTACCTCTTGTGATTGACCGACGAGAGAAACTACACAGAAGCTAGCTAGCTGCAACATCATAAATTAATATACCCAAGGAAGATTTGCACCTGAAGAACCAGGGGAGCATCGACTGGTCTGAAGGTAAACATCCCGGACACTATTGATGTTATTGAAGCTTGCTCTATGGTTTTCTCAGTTACTAAGTTATATATGTGGCATAATGCCAAGTGGTGGTACTGGGTAGTACTAGTAGTCTAGTACTAGTGTAGAAGTTGGATCATATTATGTTGCATGATGCCAAGATGTGACACACCTGACATTAACTCGTACTAGTACTAGTCTAAAAGAAGGATCATACACGTGTGGATGTGGCTGCTGGTAATGTTGAATGTAGAGACATGAGGTTCTTTCACATGGTGGTTCAAATTATAATATGGGTGTGCTGTCGTTTAACCAGAGGGGTTATTCAGTTGGTATAAAAAGGAAATTGCTTCTAAATCTGTATTGAGCATTGCAACTTGCAATACTAAATAAGTTTCAAATGCAACACATTTAAGTTTATAATGCAGAAAAAAGAATGTTCTTTTTATTTCCTTAATAGAAATTTTTGATTTTATTCTTGGAATCTCTTGGTATGCAGCTTGCTATCTATCTTATGTTGCTCTGCATAAATTATGATATTATAATGTATATTGCTCCAATTCTTCCATTTGCTACAGGAACCAAATTCTATACCTAACTAAGCACTTAATGATTTATCTTCTGCTATATGTTTCTAGGATGTGGACTTACACATACATGTACAGACATGATATACTGAATTGTTGCTTTGATTATTATCTGGATTTACGCCTACTTGTAGTCTGGACTTTGGTAGATCTAGTCCATTTTTTTAGCATTGGCAAATCGAATTACTGAACTATTGCTTGGTGTTATTTCGCTATTTCTAGGATGTGGACTTACACATACACATACAGACATGATATACTGAATTGTTGCTTTGATCATTTTCTGGATTTACGCCTATTTGTAGTCTAGACTTTCGTAGATCTGGTCCATTTTTTTAACATTAGTGAAGCGAATTACTAAACTTTTGCTTGTTGTGTATTTCAGTATTTCTAGGATGTCCGAGACAAAGGCAACATTGGCATTGCAAGAGGAGAATGTCCTTAAGAGAAAGTCGGATGGTGTGGGATGGGAGTACGGGAGTCTAGCTGATGCTTCCAAGAAGGATAAAAGTGAAGTGTATTTTCTGTAACCATGTGAGCACTGGGGGTGTTTATCGTCACAAGCAACATGTGGCTCATGTTGGCAATGATGTGGCCAGATGCAAGAAAAGCTCACAGGAAGCTAAAGACAGGTGCAAGAAATCTCTTGAAGAGTCATCTAATAAGAGAAGGCAGAAGACTGCCCATGAGCTAGAGCTCAAACAAACTGTGAATATTTCTTGCGCTGGAGATGACGAAGCTACTTGTATCGGAAGCACGAAGGCACACAAGTTAGGTCCCATTGACAACTGGACATGTCCTATTGATCCTAAACTGACTCAAGCCGAAGCCTTGCATCAATAGAAGATATGAACAAGCCTTGCATCAGAGGATCAGAATGAGTATTGACAATTGTGGAGGCCCGGATGCACGAGTGCCCTTTGTTAAGTACTTTACTTTTATCTTATGTCTTTATGTCACTATGTGTCGAACTGTTCGCGCGCATATCTGTGTGGAATTTTCCCTTTATGACTTGTGAGAGAAGTCTTTCAAATAAGATTCTCGGAATAAAAAACTTATTTTGAAGTATGAACTACTGAACTTATAATTTATAATGCTATGTCATTAGGCCTTGCGTGATGTTTGCCTCTCCTGGGCTGCTACATCCCCTTAAATAGACTATATTTACTTCTTCATATTACATGATGTATGTTATTTTTATCATGAAATTGTCCTTCTAACTTGTTATAATACAAAATGTCTTGTGCTACACCTAGCAAAAAATTGTCCTCCACTCCTCTCAACTTGCCACCATACAAACCACTTTTTCCAACCTTGATTATGTATCTTTTTTATTTGTTCTAGAGGAGATGCAACAACAATACAAAGGAACTTCTAGGTTGGTTGATTTTATCATTTTGCAATTTGAAACTCTGCAGCGAAATCCCCATTGGTGGGGATGCTGACTAGGCCGATGCATGGCTGGGCCAGAAAGGAACCATTGGTGTGATGGTCTTTAGACCTGCACACAGAGTTCTAACTTGTTGCAAAAATTTCAGAATCAACTTTCTATTATGATGTTTCAGTACACATATCTGTAGAGTTTTTCCCCAATTGTATTCTCCTAAGCTTTTCTTTTGGAAAGCCAATGTGCATGTGAACATGAGAAAAACGAAGTACAGAGAAGTTCATGTATTACTTCCATGAAGGTTCGTGTATTACTAAGTGTGTGTGTGTGTGTGCACATATAATTTCTCACTCAAACTTTCCTTGTTACTAAAATAATAAACTCAAGAAGTTCAATTTTTTTAAACGGGTAGTTAGATGTATACAAAAAACTCAAAGTCTTCCCCATTTGTAGGAAAAAATAAAAAGCTCTAGAAGTTCAAATATAAATAACGGGCCAATTAAATTTTTATTACAAAACTAGCATTTCCGATTACTATAAAAAATAAACCAAGAAGTCCAAATTACAATAATAGAGCAATTAAAATTAAAAATAAAGGAAAACTAAGAAAAGGTTTTAGAAAGAGAAATTTTCTATGTTTATGAAACAATCTAGGATTTTACCATTAAAAGACTAAAAATATCCATCGTTATTAAAGAATCAACCATGAAGTTCAAAAATAGAAAAAAGTCAAATTCAATGTTTATTTTAAGACCGAACACAATTCTTTACTCAAAAAATAAAAATGTGAAGTTAAAATTAAAATAGCACAGAAGTTCCAAGTATATTAAAAACCTAGGATTTAGAAGCTCAAAACAAAAACAAAAAACAATGACGAACGTGTTTCCCCCATACTAAAGATTAAACCAAGAATTTCAATTGGAAAAAAAGGGAGTAGTTCAATATATATATAAAAACTTAGGTTCTCTCGTCAATAGAGAATAAAACCAAGAAGTTCAATTTGAAAAATCGGAGCAGTTTGATATTTATTTAAAAACCATATTTTTCTAGTTAATAAAGAATAAAACCAATAAGTTCAATTTCAAATAACGATGAAGTTAGATGTTTATAAAAACCTCCAATTTTTCACATTTCTAAAAATACACAATGAAGTTCAAATAAAAAATGTGGAGCGATTCAATGTCTATAAAAAACTCAGATATTTTCATGTAACCGATAGAAGTTCAGATTGGTAACACCCAAAAGTTCACGTACTTTGTGGTGTGCATTTGTATGAAACAAAGAATGAAAAGGCAAAAGCTAAAAGTTTTGTTGCTAGAAGTTCAAGTGCTCGGCCCAAGAAAGTTCAAAAATTATTGTGAGAGAGGTTGAACAAAAATACATGACAGAAGTTCAAAGTGAAAACTGCAAGAAGTTCAACTACTACACGGAATGCGTTTCAGAAGAGAATAAAAGAATACAAAACTAAAAGCCTAAAAGGTTTGTTTCAAGAAGTTCACGTGCTCCACCCTGCACAGTTTAAAAATTATATTTATGAGATGACCGTCATTCATTTACAATGTTGTTTTAAAAGGCCAAAAACAATGTCGTTTTGCCATTTTAAAAACTGCTCTCGAACGGCAACAAATTTGTAACACATGTCTACATGAAAAACTTGCTGCTATTCATAAGCTTTCCACCGAATATATTATGTGCCACCTTTTGATGAACGGTTTAAAATTTTCATGTATACCATTTAAAACACGTTTTTGATGTATTCAAAAAATTCTTACATGTTGAAAAAAGTTCATAGTAAAAACAACAAGAAGTTAAAGCACTACAAGTAATGCATTTCAGGGTGAATAAGAGTGTAGAAAAATAAAAGCTTAAAAGGTTTGTTGAAAGAAGTTCAAGTGCTTTGTCTGGAGAAGTTCAAAAATTCTTGTGAGAGGGGTTCACCTTGTATTTCCATGTTCGATTTTTTCCGTATGAAAATCGAATACAATTTTTTACTCAAAATATAAAATGGTGAAGTTCAAATTGAAATAACAGAGAAGTTTGGAGTTTATTAAAACCTAGGATTTACCTGTTCAAAAAATAAAAAACATAACGCCATTTTTTACACTTTTAAAAACAACTCATAAACGAAAAAAATGATTGCTAGAAGTTCAAGTGCTTGGCGAGGAAAAGTTCAAAAAATTCTTGTGAGAGAGTTTCACCGTGTATTTAGATGTCCAAAAATACATAAAAATATGTTGTTTTTTGTGTTCTAAAATAATTCTCTCAAACCAGAGAGAAGTTCAATGTGATAACAAGCGGAAGTTCATGTACTACATGGCGTGTATTTCATATAAGAAAAATACAATAAAGCGAAATAGAGCGAAGTTCAAACAGACATGCCCCACAAGTTCAACTACTTCACGCCGTGCAAAAAATAGCACGTCAAAAATAGAGTGAAGTTCAAACAGACATGCCCGAGAAGTTCAACTACTTCACGCAGTGCATTTCCATTCGCGATGAAGGCAGAAATCATGATCTCGTCATTTTCTAATTTACTTCAAAATGGCAGGAACATCATTTGTGTAAGTTCAAGTCCTTGGCCGGAGAAAGTTAAAAAAAATATTGTGAGAGAGGTTTATACAAAAAGAATATCACTTGTGTAACACTGACGAAATGGATGAGAAAATTACAAACGAAAATACATCACAGAAGTTCAACGTGAAAACAACAGGAAGTTCGACTACTATAGTGAATGAATTTGAGATGAAAAACTTTTAAAATCGTCGCGAGTATGAAAAATCGATCAACATGGGAAAGTTGTGTGTTTACATCAGCTTTCCACCGGTATATTACTTGCTCAATTCTGGTGAGTGTTCCGACAAGTGGATGGAGAGCTACGGGCAAAACAATCACGTGAAAAACAGAGTGAAGTCCAAGTAAACGCGTCGAGAAGTTCAGGTTCTTCACGCGGTGCATTTTCGAAGAATTTGTTTCACGATAAAGGCAGAACGAATGATCTCACCATTTTTGAAATTACATGAAAACGTCTAGGAATCAGAGAAAACCATCAACATGAAAAAGTTTCACATTTTCCGTGCGGTATATTATTTGCCTCATTCTGATAAAGTTTGTAGAAATTACAGGGAAATAACATTTTTAGCCATTTTCAAAATTGAATTAAAACCGTAAGGAATTAGGAGAAACAATATATACAAAAAAGTTTCGCATTTGCTCAAGCTTTCCAATGCCATATCATTTGCTGCATTCGGACGCACGGTTAAATAATTAGCTCGAAAATACGAACTCGGTAGGACTTGGACCATTTTCTAAATTACTCTTAAACCATTCAAAGCTAGAAAAAACTTTTAATTGGAAAAAGTAGCGCATTTTCATAAGCTTTCCAAGGCCATATTATTTGCCTCAATTGGATTAGCCATTTAGAAATGGCATCAAAAATACGAACTCAGCTATTTGGTTTGTGAAATTCTATGATTTTCCAAATTACTCTTTATCCATAGGGAATTAGAGAAAACTTTCAACATGTGGAAGGAGTAGTTTTGCGGCAGCTTTACAACGCCATATTATTTGCCTCATTCCGATAAACGGTAAGAAATGTGATCGAAAATATGATTCACATTTTTTGTATGAATAAAAAACGGTTTTCAAAACTGCTCTTAAACCGCTTACATTTTGCCAAAAATTTAACTTGTGTCATGATACTGGTGTCTATAGCTTTCCAACGGTATATCACAAGCCCCATTTGGGCAATGTTAGCGGAAGTTCAACCTAGCACTACGACAATATGAAGTGATCCGCGTAGGGCTTCGCCTAAGCACTACGACACTATGACCGGAGGAGTAAACTGTGGAGGGGGGCGCCGCACACGGCTAACAATTGTTGGTGTGTGTTCTAGCGGTGCCCCCCTCATATATATAGGTTGCAGGGGAGGATAGGAAGCCAAGGGGGCACCCCAAGTAGGAGGAATCCTACTTGGGGTCCTCGCAATTCGGCCTCCCCCCTTTCCTATTCCTATTCGGAGTAGGAAGGGAAGAGGGAATCATATTCCCTTTCCTTTCCTCCTTCCCCTTTTCTACTCCAATTTGGCCATATGGGGGGCACCAGCCCCTTAGTGGCTGGTGTGTTTCCCCTCTTAGCCCATTAGGCCCATATAGCTTGTCGGGGGTTGCCCGGAACCCCTTTCGGTGACCCGATACGTACCCGGTACCCCCAGAACACTTCCGATGTACGAATACTATCATCCTATATATGAATCTTTACCTCTCAACCATTTCGAGACTCCTCGTCATGTCCGTAATCTCATCCGGGACTCCGAACAACATCCAATCACCAAATGATATAACTCATATAATACAAAATCGTCATCGAACGTCAAGCGTGCGGACCCTACGGGTTCAAGAACTATGTAGACATGACCGAGATACCTCTCTGGTCAATAACCAACAGCGGAACCTGGATGCTCATATTGTTTCCTACATATTCTACAGAGATGTTTATCGGTCAAACCATAATGACAACATACGTTATTCTCTTTGTCATCGGTATGTTACTTGCCCAAGATTCGATCGTCGGTATCTTCATACCTAGTTCAATCTCGTTACTGGCAAGTCTCTTTATTCGTTCTGTAATGCATCATCCAGCAACTAGCTCATTACTCACATTGCTTGCATGGCTTATTATGATGTGCATTACCGAGAGGGCCCAGAGATACCTCTCTGATACTCAGAGTGACAAATCCTAATCTCGATCTATGCCAACCCAACAAAAACCTGAGGAGATACCTGTGGAGCATCTTTATAATCACCCAGTTACGTTGTGACGTTTGATAGCACACAAGATATTCCTCTGATATCCGGGAGTTGCATAATCTCATAGTCAAAGGAATATGTATATGACATGAAGAAAGCAATAGCAATAAAACTTAATGATCATTATGCTAAGCTAACGGATGGGTCTTGTCCATCACATCATTCTCCTAATGATGTGATCCCATTCATCAAATGACAACTCATGTCTATGGTTAGGAAACTTAACCATCTTTGATTAACAAGCTAGTCTAGTAGAGGCTTTACTAGGGACACTGTGTATTGTCTATGTATCAACACATGTATCAAGTTTCCGGTTAATACAATTCTAGCATGAATAAGAAATATTTATCATGATATAAGGAAATATAAAATAACAACTTTATTATTGCCTCTAGGGCATATTTCATTCAGTCTCCCACTTGCACTAGAGTCAATAATCTAGTCCACATCGCCATGTGATTAAACGCCAATAGTTCACATCTTTATGTGACTAACACCCATAGTCACATCGCCATGTGACCAACACCCAAAGGGTTTACTAGAGTCAATAATCAAGTTCATATTTCTATATGATTAACACCCAAAGAGTACTAAGGTGTGATCATGTTTTTCTTGTGAGAGAAGTTTAGTCAACGGGTCTGCCACATTCAGATCCGTATGTATTTTTCAAAGTTCTATGTCTACAATGCTCTACATTGAGCTACTTTAGCTAATTGCTCCCACTTTCAATATGTATCCAGATCGAGACTCAAAGTCATCCAAATCGGTGTCAAAGCTTGCATCGACGTAACACTTTATGATGAACTCTTTATCACCTCCATTACCGAAAAATATTTCCTTAGTCCTCTAAGGATAATTTTGACCACTGTCCAGTGATCTACTCCTGGATCACTATTGTACCCCCTTGCCAAACTCATGGCAAGGTACACAATAGGTATGGTACACAACATGGCATACCTATGGCTGAGGCATAGGAAATGACTTTCATTCTTTCTTTACTTCTGTCGTGGTTGGGTTTTGAGTCTTTACTCAACTTCACACCTTACAATACAGGCAAGAACCATTTCTTTAACTAATCTATTTTGAACTTCTTCAAAATCTTATCAAGGTACGTGCTTTCTGAAAGTCCAATTAAGCATCTTGATCTATCTCTATAGATCTTGATGTCTAATATATAAGCAGCTTCACCGAGGTCTTTCATTGAAAAACTATTATTCAAGTATCCTTTTATGCTATCCAGAAATTCTATATCATTTCCAATCAACAATATGTCATCCACATCTAATATTAGAAATGTTATAGAGCTCCCACTCACTTTCTTGTAAATAAGGGCTTTTCCAAAAGTCTGTATAAAAACATATGCTTTGGTCACCTCATCAAAGCGTATATTCCGACTCCGAGATGCTTGCACCAGTCCATTAATGGATCGCTAGAGCTTGCACACCTTTTTAGCACCTTTTGGATCGATAAAATCTTCTGGTTGCATCATATAAGGAATGCAGTTTTGACACCCATTTGCCAGATTTCACAATCATAGAATGTGGCAATTGCTAACATGATTCGGACAGACTTAAGCATCGCTACGGGTGAGAAGGTCTCATCGTAGTCAACTCCTTGAACTTGTCGAAAACCTTTTGCAACAACTCAAACTTTCTAGACAGTAACATTACCATCAGCGTCAGTCTTCTTCTTGAAGATCAATTTATTCTCTATGGCTTGCCGATCATCGGGCAAGTCAACCAAAGTCCATACTTTGTTCTCATGCATTGATCCCATCTCAGATTTCATGGCCTCAAGCCATTTCGCGGAATCTGGGCTCATCATCGCTTCCTCATAGTTCGTAGGTTCGTCATGGTCTAGTAACATGACTTCCAGAATAGGATTACCGTACCACTCTGGTGCGGAACGTACTCTGGTTGACCTACAAGGTTCGGTAGTAACTTGATCTGAAGTTTCATGATCATCTTGATTAACTTCCTCACTAATTGGTGTAGGCATCACAGGAATGGTTTTCTGTGATGAGCTACTTTCCAATTCGATAGGAGGTACACACTACAAAAAAATGACACATCTGTGACATTTTGGGACGAACAATTTTTTTTGTCATGCTTATGACACTTCTATGACGATAATTGTGACAAAAACCGGTATCATCATAGATGTGGTGGGCTCCTACTTCTGTGACAAAAAATTATGACAGAAAATGGGCTTTTCATCCTGGGCGAGCCGGAGACGCAGCTGCATGACATTCTTTGGGCCGTCCATGACGGAAAAAACCGTGGAAGAAGTGAGGGCGAGGAAAATATCGGGGGAGTTCCCGGTTACGGTGGGTTTTCAGGGGCCAAGCGATGCGCTGTGTGAGGCATTGCGCTCTAACAGAACCCGAGCGAGGCATTAGGCTCTAACTGGACCCAAGCGATTGCACTAGCTACGTTACTGAACCCGAGTGATCGATCCCTTGTTGTTAACTGAACCCCAGTGATTCCTTCGCTACTGCTGCTAACTGAAGCCGATTGATGCTGCCTCTCGATGAACAGTGAGCGTTGTTGGGGAGGTTTGGATGAACAGTTCCTCCTGGGGGGTTGAATGAACAGGACCCCGTAGTAGTAGAGGCCGTTGGCGCTGGATGAACAAGACCTCGATCGAGCCGGTTGGGGGTGGATGAACAGGACCCCATGGAGGGCTAGTTGAACAATAGCCGGTGGAGGGCTGGATGAACAGTAGCCTGTGGAGGGGTGGTTGAACAGGACCCCGTGGAGAGGGCTGGTTGAACAGTAGCCGGTGGAGGAACGGTGGAGGCTGGATGAACAGGAACCCGTGGATGAACAGTCGTGGGTGGAGGCTGGAGGAGGTCGACGGTGGATGAACAGTAGCCCGTGGAGGCTGGAGGAGGTCGACGTGGAGATGAACAGTATCCAGTGGAGTCCCGTTTTGCGGTACGCCACACCCCTCCCAATGAACATGACCCCCGTTTCGACCGTAGCGCTCCAACACAAGTCCATTCCTTCGTTTTGCGGTACACCACACCCCTCCCGATCAACAAGACCCTGTTTCGACCGTAGGAGGTCCAAGAGAAGTCCGTTTCCTCCGTTTTGCGGTACGCCAGACCCCTCTCAATGAACAGGATCCCGTTTTGACCGTGGCCGGTCGGACACAAGGCCGTTTCCTCCGTTCTGCAGTACACCAGGCCTCATTTCCATCGGTTGTTCTGTCCAAGCCGGTTCGCTCCTGATGAACACCACGTATTCCGTTGCCTCCCCATGAACACGACAACTACGTAGTTTCTCCGTTCCGACCCAGCCATGTACACGAGCGCTAGCCATACATATGCGCGAGTAGGCGTTCAAGACCCCGCCCGTATGTACGTACGTGGCCGTATTTACTTTCTTGCACCATGGCCACTGTACGTACGTGCCTCTACTATGACACGTGCCCTTCCTTACACGGCCACGGTTCATCACTGCAGCCTACAGATAGACCGATCGTATGTATGTACACGTTTGCGACCAAAATGACAACGCTACGTACGCTTCGACCAGGTGGGTCCCGACTGTCAGGCACTTCCTTGCGTGCGAAGATGCAGCTGGTGGGTCCCAGCAGTCAGGGGGTGAATCATTTTTTTGCCCGTAATATGGACGCACTTCCTTGCATGCGAAGATGTAGCTGGTGGGTCCCAGCAGTTAGGGGGGGAATGTTTTGTCGCAAAATACGATGGCCCGTCCGGTGGGTCCCTGCTATCAGGTGGAGGAATCATTATTTTCTGTGTAATAAGGAGGCACGACCGTGGACCCAGCTGGCAGCCTCTCCATGTACAGTACTCTTCCGATGGAAGTCGTTCGTTGACCACATTGACCACGCCACGCCGAGAGCACCAAGGCGGTGGATGACAACGAGGCCTAGGAAGGGGACGATGCGGAGCCGGGAAAGACGCGGCAATGGATGCCCACGCGGAGAGGAGTACGAGGGTTCACTGGTTCGGCTGCGGTGTGAGGCTGCCAACGCCACAGGGCCTGGCCAGCGGTAGGAGTAGTAGGGAGCGGTGAGGCCTCCGCGGCAGCACAGCCGGCCACGGGAGGCAGGAGCAGGCGGCACGACCAGTGCTGCTTTGGGTGGCTGGAGCAAGAAGACCAGAGGTTGAAGAAGCACTACAGCCGTTGGATGGACATCGTATTGTCACTAGAGCTAGAATCGTTCATATTGACTAAGTTGACAAAGCCCTCCGTCCCCGTCAACTTTGTAGGCCGACATGTCAGCCTCCCACTATGCTGGGTCCCAGCTAGCAGGGGAAGTATTCATTTTTTGCGCGTAATAAGGAGGCACTTCCTTCGTGCGAAGATATAGTTGGTGGGTCCGACCTGTCAGTGGGGGGAACGTTTTTTCACGAAATATAGAGGCCCTTCCGGTGGGTCCCAGATGTCAGGTGGAGGAATCATTATTTTGCATGTAATAAGGAGGCATTTCTTTGTGTGCGGCCGTGGACCCAGCTGTCAGCATCTCCACGTACAGTCCACGTCTGATGGATGTCGTTCGTTGACCATGTTGACCACGGCGCGCCGAGAGCACCAGGGCGGTGGACGACGGCGAGGCCTAGGAAGGGAACGACATGGAGCCGGGGAAGACTCGGCAGTGGTTGCCCACGCGATGGGGAGTACGAGGGTTTACTGGTCCAGCTGTCGTCGCCGGAAAATAACAGGAGGTGTGGGTGAGTAGAGGAATGACCTGGCCAGCAATGGAGTAGGGTGGGGCGATGCGGCCTGTGCGATAGCACAGCTGGCCACGGGAAGCGGGAGCAGGCAGTCCCACCAGCGCTAGTTTGGGCAGCTGGAGCAAGAAGATCAGATGTTGAAGAAGCAGCACGGTCGTCGGATTAACATCCAATGGTCACTACTGCTAGAATCGTTTGTGGACTAAGTTGACAAAGCCTTTCGTACACGTCATCCTAGTAGACCCACAAGCCAGCCTCCAAATCTGTCCCAAACAACATACAACCCAAATTTTCTAGCCAGATTCAAATTAATTTAAAAACTAAACATACCTTAGTTTAAATCCAATGACATTTTACCCGCACAAATGCAATGAAATTTAAAATATCAAAATCCGAAAGAAAAAAGTATTTTGGAACTAATTGCCTGTTTGCTGTATTTTTTCATTTTACAGCCCATTTAATATTACTTATAGCCCATTTTCTAGGCAAAATGCATCCCTCCTCATCTTGAAAGATTTCTAGCCCAGCAGGGCATAGAAAAGCTAGTAGTCCTACGTTGGTTATTCTGCAAAAAAAATAGCTGGGCTAGCCATTTTCAGAAAGGAAAAAAACAAACTGGGCTGGTCATGTGCTAAACATATGAAATAAAAAGCCTAGGCTAGACGAGCTACAGCTCCCGAACAACCCAGTTGATACCCTTCTCCGTCCTGAAAAAACAAAATTACTGCGCGCGCTGCTAGGTCCCTACTGTCATCCTCACCATGTACAGTCACTCCATATTCCTCTCGGTTGTTGACCATGTTGAAAACACCAGAGGGCAGCGCCACGGTGAGCGAACTAGGCAGAGAATGATGGTGAGGCCTCAGATGGGAACGAACAGGAGCCGGGGAAGATGCATAGAGTTTTAGGGTGCGATGTGGCCACAATGCATGCGTGGCAGCACAGCCAGCTGTGGGAGGCGGGGTTAGGCGGTCCCGCCGGCACTAGTTTGGCTTTGGTGGCTGGAGGAAGAAGAGACTGAAGAAACACGACAAACATTGAATGTCAATTCAACGGTCAAGGTTGGCACAATCGTTTGTTGACTAAGCTGACACCAAGTAGCATACTTTTTTATATATAGCAAGAAAATAAGAACTGGGCTCGTTCGCCTGATAACATTCCCGAAATTGCGACCGTTCGATCTTGCGTCGCAACTAAAACTGCAAGGACAATGTGTTCGTCTGCCGTCCTCCTCCCAGGGAACGTTCGGCACATAAGTGACTAGCACCCTTGGTTTCCAACCGAGAGGTCTTGGGTTTGAGTCCCAGGAACTCTCAATTTTGTCCTCCTTCCTTCCTCGCAAAAAGAAGAAAGAAAACCAAAGACTAGAGAAGGTGTACAAAACAAGCTAGTGTACCAGTAAAGAGACATTGCTGAGTTTTAGAAAAAAGAGAGACGTGCTCCTGTAGCTGGTTCGAATCCAAACGTAGACTATGACTATATATGGTGCTATGCTACTTTGCAAGTAATGAAACTGACATATCCAGCGTTCGCTTCTCCTCTTCTCTACTTACTTTGCCTAGCATCAGAATATCTGGCCGCAGCAACCATGTCTGCTTGCTACTCATCCACCTGCTCTTCAGCAGGCAACAACCAGATATGCGCCAAGCGCCACCCGTACCATCGCCCGTGGGTCTCATCACACCCCCGCCAGCACATGCACCACAGCCGGTTTCTAATCGCAACCCGCTATCGTTGGTGTGGTGCCACTGCTGCAAATCACGCAGAGTCATCCATCGCGTCTCAACCACAATCCTCAACCTTGGCCGAGTCTTCTACAAATGCCCGAATCATGGGGTAATAATATGTTTAAGTGTTGTTCTGCTGCTTTTAGTTGCTGATTTTTTAATAGTTTGGTTGATGATCTTCCAATTTGATTCGTGCAGAAAAGGGAAGATTCATGTGATTTGTATTTCTGGGAAGTTGCTGATGTGGGGGAATGCTACTATGCTGATTATTTTGGTAGCCGAGGAATCCCAATACCAGCAGGTTGGGGTGTTGGACAAGTAACTGAAGGAACGATAGAAGAGGAAGATGTAGAGCAAAAGGTTAAAGATGCAGTTCCTTTGATCATGGCCAAGCAACAGCTGCTGAACGTCCTTGACAGCAATGAGGAGATGAAAGAGCTTGTGAAGATAATGGGCAAAATTGATGTGCTCTGTAGGATGATTGTCTCTTTATTTGCAGTGTATGTAACACTCTTGATGTATTCAGTGGCTATGACATGAGCACTTTTCTGAAACTAGTAATGAATTAAAACTGTGTAGCAGGCTGGGCGTAGTGTTGTGAACATCTAGTGATTTCTATTAACGGAAATCGGGGGTATCCCCCTTTGCTCATAAATAAATAAATAGCATAGGCCCTTTTGGTAATAAATAAATAAATTAGCAGAGGCCCTGTCAGGTTAGCTTTGTTCTCATTCGAAGACGTTGAGGGAATTGCAGTCCAACAGCAAACTATGTCATCAAATTCAAGTTTCACAGCCAAATATGAGTACAACTGAACAACAATGTCATCATGTTTGAGTTGTCATACAATCATCAAACACAAATGAACATACATAACAAGTGATGTTCTCACAGCAAAATACTAAACAACACGTTCACCGGGTTTCAGTTGTCATAGCAAACACAATTTCACATAGTAGATAAAAAACGTCTTCTGACAGGCAAATATGACAAAAGCAATCTAATCATCATCCATAGTAGCAGCGTCAACATCTTTGCCATGTGTATCAGTATGAATCATAATTCCCCAAAGTGTCATCTTCTTCTTCATCCTCAATGTTGTAACGCCCACGATGCGGCTATATCTCCCACGTGTCGAAGCACGACTTAGAGGCATAACCGCATTATAAGCAATGTCGCAAGTGAGGTGATCTTCACAACAACCCATGTAATGAATAAGGGAAAAGAGATACATAGTTGGCTTACACTCGCCACGTCACACAATAGCATAAATATCATTACATTCATCCAGATACAATCAAGGTCCGACTACGGAACCAAAATAAAGAACAACCCCAAATGCGACAAAGTTCCCGATCACCCCAACTGGGCACCACTACTGATCGTCTGGAAAGGAAACGTAGTATCGTCATGTGTCCTCATCGAACCCCCACTTGAGCTCAGTCGAATCACCTGGAGCGGTATCATCGGTCCCTACATCTGGTTTTGGAAGTAATATGTGAGTCACGGGGACTCAGCAATCTCACACCCTCGCGATCAAGACTATTTAAGCTTATAGGAAGGGTAAAAGGTATGAGGAGGAGCTGCAGCAAGCGACTAGCATATATGGTGGCTAACATACGCAAAAGAGAGCGAGAAGAGAAGGCAAAGGCACGATCGATAAACTATGATCAAGAAGTGATCCTAGAACAACCTATGATCAAGCATAACTCGAGAACGTGTTCTCTTCCCGGACTCCGCCGAAAAGAGACCATCACGGCCACACACTCTGTTGATTCATTTTAATTAAGTTAAGGTTAAGGTTTTCTACAACCGGACATTAACAAATTCCCATCTGCCCATAACCGTGGGCACGGCTTTCGAAAGATCAAATCCCTGTAGGGGTGTCCCAACTTAGCCCATCACAAGCTCTCACGGTCAACGAAGGATATTCCTTCTCCCAAGACAATCCGATCAGACTCGGAATCCCGGATACAAGTCATGCAAGACCACCCGCTGTGCCGACAAATCCCGATAGGAGCTACACATATCTCGTTCTCAGGGCACACCGGATGAACACTACGTACAACTAAAACCAACCCTCAGGTTTCCCCAAGGTGGCACTGCAAGTGGCTCTGTTTGGACCAACACTCAGAGGAGCACTGACCCGGGGGTTTAAATAAAGATGACCCTTGAGTCTGCGGAACCCAAGGGAAAAATAGGCTAGGTGGAGAATGGTAAAACCAAGGTTGGGCCTTGCTGGAGGAGTTTTATTCAAGGTGAACTGTCAAGGGGTTCCCATTATAACCCAATCGTGTAAGGAACGCAAAATCAAGGAACATAACACCGGTATGACGGAAACTAGGGCGGCAAGAGTGGAACAAAACACCAGGCATAAGGCCGAGCCTTCCACCCTTTACCAAGTATATAGGTGCATTAAAATAGACAAGATATAATAGTGGTATCCCAACAAAAAACATGTTCCAACAAGGAACAAACTCCAATCTTCACCTGCAACTAACAACGCTATAAGAGGGGCTGAGAAAAGCGGTAACATAGCTAAACAACGGTTTGCTAGGACAAGGTGGGTTAGAGGTTTGACATGGCAATATGGGAGGCATGATAAGCAAATGGTAGGTATCATAGCATAGGCATAGCAATAGAGCGAGCATCTAGCAAGTAAAGATAGAAGTGATTTCGAGGGTATGGTCATCTTGCCTGCAAAGTTCTCCGAGTTGACGTTAGCTTGATCCTCGTAAACATACTCAATGGACTCCTCGATCACGTACTCGTCTCCCGGTTCTACCCAAAGCAAGAACACAAGCAAAGGGAGACACAATCAACCACGTGCAATGCACAAGCAACATGATGCAAAACATGGTATGATATGCGGGATGCGATATGCGATGCATATGCATGTTTCGGAAAGGAAAGATTGAACCTGACCTCAACTTGGAAAACCAAGAGTGCCACAGGAAAGATGAGATGATTTCGGTCGAAGTCGATATAAAGATCACCGGAATCGGATGCACGGTTTGCAAATGGCAAGCAAAACAAATATGGCACCGATCTGCGATTAACAGCACGAGGCCATCTAGATGCATCAAGAACAACAAGCTACAACACTCTAACATAGAAACAAAATACATGGCAGGGATCCACTCAAGATGCTTGACAAAAGATAAACACTGAGCTACGACTAATTCACTCAATAGCAGGTTCAAACAAGCATGGCAAAAGAGCAAAATATATCAGGTTACAGACTTAGTGAAAATAACATGTAAGGAATTTAACATCAGGAAGCAATGTTTAGAGTACAAAAACAACATGCTACAGGAACATATCATGGAAGAGCAAGGCATGGCATGAAGTTACTCAAAGCATACAACAAAAGTCCCTTACTGACCACAAGCCAAAAGGGATCATAAAATATAATGACAACCATGTGAACATAGCAATTATCGTTAACAGATTCAGACTTAATAGAAAACTGGAACATGGCAAAACAGATATTAAGTAGGTATGTTTACGAGCTCAATGCACTCACCACAAGGCATTGCATGATAAACTAAGCATACACCCAGCAAGTAGACATGGTATAGAAGCTAAACATGGCAAGAACATCAACATAGCATGAATGGATCAACTACAACAAGCTCGACAAAAATGCTTAACACGTAAACATTCTGCCAGGAACATTTTATAGCAAAAGTAGAGCTCGATTGAGCCAAGCTAGGGTGCTCCATAATTGCAAACAAAGACACGGATGGATAGAGCACCACAATATCTACAAAACATCCTTACTGATCATGCTCAAAAGAGGCATGGATCACACTGTAGCAACATGAATACATGGCATAAAAATATTAATAGGGCAAAGACTTATATTTCTAAGTCCCTGAAATCAGCAACATTACGAGAGCTACTTTGCATGCTTGTGCTAGTCACCACAGAGATCACAAAAATACATGGCATACACCCTTGTAAAGATGGCATGGCATACTTTAAAACTCATGTAGAGCTCAAGATCATAGGAGGCACACATCAATCATGGCAAAAATGACAAAAGTCCAATTATTGATATGAATCTGAAACTAACAGAAACTAGCACTCTTGCAACAGCATTTAGGGCATCAAGATCAGATCAAATGAACATGATGCAATGAGATGAAATGAAGTACTCGTCGAGACGAACATTTTGATATGCTACACGCCCGAAACAGAGCCACGGGTGCAGAGATATGATGCAATGAACATATGCAAAAATATATTGAAACGGAGGCAAAAGTCAACCCGATCCGGATCTCAGATCTAGGGTTCCTGTAGCTGCGTGGAGATCAAGGTTCGCCGGCCGGAGTCGTCGCCGAACTTGCGCCGGAGCAGCGCCAGAGACGAGGGAGAGGCAGAGAGGTCGCCGGAGCTTGCGCCGCGAGGTGGAGGAGCTTGCCGGGGCGGTC
>NC_041388.1:164832148-164838242 GCF_002162155.2 Triticum dicoccoides
GCCGGAGCGGGGCGGCTCAGGCGGCGCGCGGAGAAGATGCGGGCGGCGTGCGCTTCAGGCCGGGGAGGGCCTCCCGCGGGCTCGCCGGGCCGGTGGCATGGGGCGGCGGCGCTCGCCACGTGGCAGCTGCTGATTTGCGGCGACGGTGTGTCCGGCGCGCCCGGACGTGTCCGGCGCGCTGAGGACGAAGGGGCTCGGGTTAGGGTAGGATTGGATCCGGAAATTTCGGTGGAGGGACCTTTTTATAGGTAGGAGGAGCTAGGAGGCTCCAAATTGAGCACGGTTTTCGTCCACGCAATCGTGATCGAATGATCTAGATGATGGAGGGGGTTTGGGTGGGTTTTGGGCCACTTTGGAGGGGTGTTGGGCTGCAACACACACGAGGCCTTTTTGGTTCCTCGGTTAACCGTTGGAGTATCAAACGAAGTCCAAATGGCACGAAACTAGACAGGCGGTCTACCGGTACTATAGCAAGGCCGCATGACAAGTCTCGGTCCAATCCGAAAACTTTAATACCCACACACGAAAAGAGGTAGAAAGGGACACCGGAGAGCATAGGAGCGCCGGAATGCAAAACGGACAACGGGGAAAATGCTCGGATGCATGAGACGAACACGTATGCAAATGCGATGCACATGATGACATGATATGAGATGCATGACAAAGACAAAACAACACGAAGACAAAAACCCGACAACGAGGAAAATCATAACTTAGTGCCAGAAATGGTAAGAGTTGGAATACAAATATGGCAGGTTACATGCGGGGTGTTACAACACTCCACCACAACGAAAGGATCTCGTCCCGAGATCTAGGACTGGAAAAACTCTGGGTACTCAGAACGGAGGTGATCCTCGCGTTCCCAGGTGGCTTCACGGTTGGAATGATGTGACCACTTGACTTTCAGGAATTTGATAGACTTGTTGCGAGTCTTGCGCTCAGTTTCTTCAAGAATAGCAACTGGGTGCTCATGATAAGACAGGTCTTCTTGGAGATCAATCTCTTCGAAGTCGATGGTGCGGTCAGGAGTCTTGAAACACTTGCGGAGTTGAGACACGTGAAACACGTCATGCACGTTTGCAAAGTTGGATGGAAGCTCAAGTTGATAGGCGAGATCTCCTCTTTTGCTGATGATCTTGAAAGGACCCACATATCTAGGGGTAAGCTTCCCTTTGATATCGAAGCGACGAGTAACTTTCATTGGAGATACGCGGAGGTAGACATGGTCTCCGATCTCGAAAGCCAAGTCACGATGCTTGCTATCATAGTAACTCTTCTGGCGCGATTGCGCGGCTTTGAGATTATCATGAATGACTTTGCACATTTCTTCTGCCTCTGTGTGTCATTTCCAAGAAGTTGACGTTCACCAGTCTCTGACCAGTTAAGAGGAGTACGGCACTTCCTACCATAGAGAATCTCGAATGGGGCCTTGCCCGAACTCGCTTGGAAGTTGTTGTTGTAGGAGAACTCGGCATATGGAAGACAATCTTCCCACTTCATACTGAAAGATATGACACATGCCCTGAGCATATCTTCAAGAATCTGATTTACTCGCTCGACTTGGCCACTGGTTTGAGGATGAAAGGTTGTGCTGAAGTGAATGTTGGTGCCCATAGCCTTCTGAAAAGAATCCCAGAACTTAGAGGTAAAGATGCTGCCATGATCTGAAGATATCAACTGTGGAATGTCGTGCAAAGATACAATCCTGGAGGTATATAGCTCTGCCAACTGAGCTGCTGTGATAGATTCTTTGATAGGAAGAAAATGAGCCACTTTGGTGAGCTTGTCAGTGACAACGAAGATAGCATCATTGCCACGCTTGGACTTTGGAAATCCAGTCACGAAGTCCATCTCAATATGGTCAAACTTCCATTCTGGGATGGCAAGAGGTTGGAGGAGACCAGCTGGTCGTTGGTGTTCTGCTTTCACTCTTCTGCAGACATCACATTCATTCACGAACTGAGCAACCTCACGCTTCATTCGAGTCCACCAATACGACTGCTTGAGGTCCTGGTACATCTTTTTACTTCCAGGGTGAATAGAGAGGAGTGAATTGTGAGCCTCGTTCATAATGACTTTACGAAGGTCACCCTTAGGCACCACAATGTGATCCTCGAAGAAGAGAGTATCCTTGTCATCAAGACGATAGCACTTGTACTTGGGTTTGCTCTTGGCAATCCCAATCTTCACCTTCTTCACCATAGCATCAAGAAGTTGAGCCTCACGAATCTGATCTTCCAAAGTAGGAGAGACTTGGAGGTTGGCAAGGAATCCTTGAGGAACAACTTGGAGATTGAGTTTGTGGAAAGCTTCACGAAGCAAGGCTTGGTAAGGCTTGAGAATCAAACTGTTGCGGTAAGCCTTCCTGCTCAATGTGTCAGCAATTACATTGGCCTTGCCTGGAGTATATTCGATACTCGGATTATACTCTTGAATCATCTCGACCCAACGAGTCTGCCTGAGGTTGAGGTTGGGCTGAGTGAAGATGTACTTGAGACTCTTGTGATCAGTGAAGATGTCCACTTTTCTTCCCAGCAAGAGATGTCTCCAAGTTAAAAGAGCATGGACAACTGCCACCAACTCGAGGTCATGAGTGGGGTCGTTCTTTTCGTTGGGCTTCAACTGGCAAGAGGTATAGGCCACAACTTTCTTCTCTTGCATCAACACTACACCAAGACCTTGAAGGGAAGCATCACAGAAGACCTCGAACGGTTTGGATTCATCAGGAGGAGTCAGAACTGGAGCTGTGACTAGCTTCTCTTTGAGGGTGTTGAAAGCGATGTCACATTCAGTCGGCCAGACATACTTCACATGCTTCTGGAGAAGGTTGGAAAGAGGCTTCGCGATCTTTGAGAAGTTCTCAACGAACCTTCGACAATAGCTTGCGAGCCCAAGGAAGCGGCGGAGTTGCTTCACATTCTGAGGTGGTTCCCAATTCACAATTGCAAACACCTTCTCAGGATTAACAGCTATGCCCTTGGTGGAGATGATATGCCCAAGGTAGAGAACCTCATCGAGCCAAAACTCGCACTTAGAAAACTTCGCATAGAACTGATGTTCTCTGAGTTTATCCAGCACCGATCTCAAATGCTTGGCATGATCCTCCTTGTTCTTGGAAAATACCAAAATGTCATCAAGGTAGACCAAGACGAAGTCATTTGTGTAGGCGTTGAAGATGAAGTTCATCATGCGAGAGAAAGTTGGAGGAGCATTGACAAGGCCGAAAGACATGACAGTGTATTCATATGAACCATAGCTTGTTCTGAATGCTGTCTTGGGGATATCCTCTTCACGAATGCGAATTTGATGATAGCCCATATGGAGATCAAGCTTGGAGAATACTTGAGCACCTTTGAGTTGTTCAAAAAGCTCATTGATATTGGGAAGTGGGTACTTGTTCTTTATGGTCTTCTTGTTCAATGGACGGTAGTCGACACGAAGTCGGTCCTTTCCATCCTTCTTCTTGACGAAAAGAACACCACAACCCCATGGAGAAGAACTTGGTCGGATGAGACCCATATGCTCTTGAATATCGAGTTGCTTCTTCGGCTCCTTCAACTCTTCAGGTCCAAGCTTGTAAGGACGTTTGCAAACAGGTTCCGTGCCAGGCTCAAGATCGATGACAAATTCAACTGGCCGATGCGGAGGAATTCCTGGAACCTCTTTTGGAAAGACGTCTTGATATTCGCAAACGACTGGGATCTGAGAGATGGCATCCAGCTCGCCCTTCTCGTTGAGAGAAAATGGTCGAATGGTATCATCCCGAGCAGCAAAGATGATAACATCTTCAGACGAATGTGTTAATTGAATCTACCTGGTAGCACAATCAAGCTGAGCCTTGTGCTTAGAAAGCCAATCCATTCTGAGAATAAGATCAATATCCGAGTTACCAAGGACCACTGGAGAAGAAAGAAACTTATAGTCACCCAACGTGATAGTAACATCCGGGACGCAATTGTTAGAAGTCATTTGCTCGCTCGGGGACACAATCTTCAAAGGGAAAGGAATCTTTTCATTCACAAATTCATGCTTGGCAACAAATGGTCTTGAAATAAAAGAATGCGATGCACCAGTGTCAAAAATAACTATTGCAGGAACATCGTTAACAGGAAGGTTACCCATAATCACATCTGACGAGTCCTCTGCCTGAGCTGCATTCAACAAGTTGACCTTGGCATGCTTGGGATTATGCTTGACCACTACGGTACTGGAAGACCTCACAGGAGGAGGAGGAGGAAGACGCCTCTGATTGAAGCATTTGTTGGCATAGTGACCCTTCTGCTAACACTTGTTGCACGTGACCTCCGAGAGCGGACGGTGATACGGAGCACTTGATCTTGGAGCATGAGACGAAGTCTTGTTCTGAAAGCCTGGGTTGGGTGGGTGGGAAGATCCATTGCCACCTTGGCTGACAGAACGGAGGAGGAGGCAACCAATACTTTTGCTGCTTAGTTACCACTTGAGTTGAGGAAGAAGGAGTTGCATCCCTGACTCGCTTCTTGGAAGCATCGCACTTGAGCTGAGTAGTCTCTTGTTTTAGTGACATGTTGTAAAATTCATCGTACTTCTGTAGCTCAAAAAGCACGAGAGCTAGTTGAAGATCTTCTCTGAGGCCACCTCTGAACTGATAAATCATGCTCTTCTCATCAGGGACATTTTTCTTAGCGAAACGAGCGAGCTTCTGGAACATGATGTTGTACTGGTAAACAGACAAGCTGCCTTGCTTCAGATTGTGGAACTCCTCACGCTTGATCTCAACAACACTCTGAGGAATGTGGTGAGCTTTGAAGTCTTGACGGAATTCATCCCAGGTAATCACACGACCTCCTCTGGAATCTTTGTACTGCTGATACCACTCTACAGCTTGGTCTTTGAGTTGGAATGAAGCAAACTTGACAAAGTCCTCAGGCCTGACATTGCTGCACTCAAAATGCTTGCAGATATCCACGAGCCAATCATCAGCGTCTGTTGCCTCGACACGGTTATTGAAGGTCTTTGGCTGGTTTGCGAGGAACTGGTTGAGTGTACAAAATTGATTTTGATTGTTGCCATGGCCTTGGTTCCTGAGGGAGTCCTGGATTAGGGGGTCTCCGGACAGCCAGACTAACTCCATTGGCCGGACTGTTAGACTATGAAGATACAAGATTGAAGACTTCATCTCGTGTCCGGATGGGACTCTACTTGGCGTGGAAGGCAAGCTAGGCAATACGTATATGGATATCTCCTCCTTTGTAACCGACCTTGTGTAACCCTAACCCTCTATGGTGTCTATATAAATGTAACACCCCGGATATGATTTGCCCAATATGTAATCCAACTCTTGCCGTTTCCGGCGTTAAGTTATTTTATTTTCTCGGGTTCGGGTTTTTGTCTCCAAGTGTTGTTATTGTTGTCATGCATCTCATATCATGTCATCATGTGCATTGCGTTTGCATACGTGTTCATCTCATGCATTCGAGCATTTTCCCGTTGTCCGTTTTGCATTCCGGCGCTCCGTTCTCCTCTGGTGGTCATTTCTACCTTTCTTTCGTGTGTGGGGATTAAACATTTCCGGATTGGACCGATACTTTCCAAGCGGCCTTGGTTTACTACTGGTAGACCGACTGTCAAGTTTCGTACCATTTGAACTTCGTTTGATGCTCCAACGGTTAACCGAGGGACCGAAAAGGCCTCGTGTGTGTTGCAGCCCAACACCCCTCCATTTTGGCCCAAAACCCACCAAAACCCTCTCCATCATCTAGAGCGTTCGATCACGATCGCGTGGCCGAAAACCGCACCTCATTTGGACACTCCTACCTCCCTCTACCTCTATTTAAAGACCCCTCCTCGAAAATCCCGGATCACCTCCATCCCTAACCCTAGATCCACCCCTCGCGTCGCGCCGGACACGTCCGGTCCGGCCGAACACGTCCGCCCGATCCACCGCCGCCAATCCCGCGCTGCCATGTGGCGGAGACCGCCCCACATTGTCGCCGGCCCGCCACGGCCCGCCGCGGGCCCCCGAGCCTACTCCCTCCGCCGCCGATCCGCCGCGCACGCGCCTCCTTCTCCCCGGCCGGAGCGCGCCGCCGCCTCTACCCGTCTCCGCGGCGCC
>NC_041388.1:164838905-164848478 GCF_002162155.2 Triticum dicoccoides
GCGCCGTGGGCGCCGCCCCGCCGTCGTCCACTCCCTCCGCCGGCCAGATCCGCCTCCTCCGGCCACCGGCTCACCTTCCCCTTGCCGGAACAGCTCCTCTCCGGCGACCTCGAGATTCCGGCGAGCCTCGGGAAGCGCGCCGCTACAGTACCACCCGGCCGGATCTGGATCTGGAAGATTGTCTCGGTTGACTTTTTGCCTCAAAACCAGATATTTTCTCCTTGTTCTTTGTGCCGTAACTTTGCATCCGTAGCTCCGTTTTGGACATATAGCATATCAAAATGTTCGCTTCAGAGAGCACATCATTTTATCTCATTGCATCATTTTCATTTGAGTTCATCTTGATGCCCGAAATGCTGTTGGAAGAGTGCTATTTGGGTTAATTGTCAGATCTGCTGCTCCAATTAGATATTTGTCATTTTTGCCATGATTAATGTGTGCATGATATGCCCCTGAGCTCTTCATGAGTTTTGTTATATGTTTTGCCATCTATCCAGAGGTGCAACCCATGTATTTTTGTGATGTGTGTGGTGACTAGCACAAGCTTGCAAAGTGGGGCATTCGTTAATGCTGATTTCAGGGACTTAGCATTTCCACTAAGTCCTTGATCTGTTTTTTTTCAATATGCCATATGTTCATGTTGTTTCCTAGTGATCCGTGCCTCTTTTGAGGATGATCAGTAAGGATGTTTTGTTAATCTTGTAGTGCTCTATCCATCCATGTCTTTGTTTGCAATTATGGAGCACCCTAGCTTGAGTCAATCGAGCACTACTTTTGCTATTTCGTGAATCTGGGCAGATTATCTACTTGTTAGCGATTTTGCCGAGGATGTTGTAGTTGATCCGTGCATGCTATGTTATTGTTCTTGCCATGTCTAGCTTGCATTTTGTGTATTCTTGATGGGTGTATGCTTAGATTGTCATGACTTGCTCTGTAGTGAGTGCATCGAGCTCGTAAACATGCCTACTTGATATCTGTTTTCAGCATGTTCCAGTTTTCACTAAGTCTGAGAACTGATTATGTTTTTGCCATGTTCACATGTTTGCAAATGTATTTTCTTATCCCTTTTGGCTCAAGGTCACTAAGAGACTTTTGTTAAGCTCTTTGAGTAGCTCCATTCCATGCTTTACTTTGCCATGATAAGGTCCTGTAACATATAGTTTTCATGCTCTAAAGAGTACTATCTGATCTGAAATTCCAGACAAGTGTTAATTTCACTAAGTCTGAAATCTGTTTACCAAATGCATTTTTGCCATGCTTGTTTGAACCTGTTAATGGATGATTTGGCCGTGGCTCAGTGCTAGTCTTTTGTTAAGCATCATGAGTGGATCCCTTCCATGTATTTTGATGCCATGTTTGGGTGCTGTAGCATGTTCATCTTGTTGCATTTAGATGGCTACTTGCTGTAAATCGCAGAACGTGGTCATATTTGAATCGCTTGCCATTTCAAAACCGTAACTCCGATTCCGGTGATCTTTATATAGTTTTCAAGCGATTTCATCTCATCTTTCCAGTGGCACACTTGGATTTCCAAGTTGAGGCCAGGTTCATTCATTCCTTGTCAAATCTTGCATATGCATCACATATTGCATCCCGCATAGCATACCATCTTTGCATCATGTTGTTTGAGTTTGCACGTGGTTGATTGTGTCCTTGTTGTTTGTTTGTCTTGTTTGGGTAGAGCCGGGAGACGAGTTCGCTAACGAGGAGCCCGTTGAGTTTGCTTTCGAGGATCCAGTCAACTCTGACAACTTTGCAGGCAAGATGATCATACCCTCGAAATCACTACTATCTTTGCTTTGCTAGATGCTCGCTCTTTTGCTATGCCTATGCTACGATGCCTACCACTTGCTTATCATGCCTCCCAAATTGACATGTCAAACCTCTAACCCACCATGTCCTAGCAAACCGTTGATTGGCTATGTTACCGCTTTGCTCAGCCCCTCTTATAGTGTTGCTAGTTGCAGGTGAAGATTGGAGACCGTTCCTTGTTGGAACACTATTTACTTGTTGGGATATCATTATATTGCCATGTTATCTTAATGCATCTATATACTTGGTAAAGGGTGGAAGGCTCGGCCTCTCGCCTAGTGTTTTGTTCCACTCTTGCCGCCCTAGTTTCCGTCATATCGGTGTTATGTTCCCGGATTTTGCGTTCCTTACACGGTTGGGTTATAATGGGAACCGCTTGATAGTTCGCCTTGATTAAAGCTTTTCCAGCAATGCCCAACCTTGGTTTTACCATTTTCCACCTAGCCTCCTTTTCCCTTGGGTTTCCGGAGCCCGAGGGTCATCTTATTTAAACCCCCCCCCCCCGGGCCAGTGCTCCTTTGAGTGTTGGTCCAAACAGAGCCACTTGCAGCGCCACCTCGGGGCAACTCGAGGGTTGGTTTTAGTTGTACGTAGTGTTCATCTGAGTGTGCCCTGAGAACGAGATATGTGCAGCTCCTATCGGGATTTGTCGGCACATTCGGGCGGTGTTGCTGGATTTGTTTTAACTTGTTGAAGTGTCTTGAAGAACCGAGATACCGAGTCTGATCGGAACGTCTCGGGAGGAGGTCTATTCCTTAGTTGACCGTGAGAGCTTGTCATGGGCTAAGTTGGGACTCCCCTGCAGGGATTTGAACTTTCGAAAGCCGTGCCCGCGGTTATGGGCGGATGGGAATTTGTTAATGTCCGGTTGTAGATAACTTGAACCTTAACTTAATTAAAATGAATCAACAGTGTGAGTTACCGTGATGGTATCTTCTCGGCGGAGTCCGGGAAGTGAACACGGTGTTGGAGTAATGCTTGCCGCAGGATGCCCTCTAGTTACTCGTTCGCGCTTTGCCTCCTCTTCTCGCTCTCTTTTGCGAACAGGATAGCCACCATATATGCTAGTCGCTTGCTGTAGCTCCACATATTCTCCTGGCCTTACCTTTTAAGATTAAATAGTCTTGATCGCGAGGGTGCGAGATTACTGAGTCCCTGTGGCTCACAGATTACTTCCAAACCAGATGCAGGGCCTGATGATTCCGTTCCAGATGACGCGCTTGAGCTCAAGTGGGAGTTTGACGAGGACTCACGCCGATACTACGTGTCTTTCCCTGATGATCAGTAGTGCTGCCCAGTTGGGGTGATCGGGACCGTGTCGCATGTTGGGTTGTTCTTTTATTTTGGCGCCATAGTCGGGCCATGAGTGTTTGAATGTTGTAATTCTATATATGTACTTTGATTGACGTGGCGAGTATAAGCCAACTATGTATCTCCCCTTTTATTATCTATATTACATGGGATGTTGTGAAGATTGCCTAACTTGCGACATTGCTTTCCATGCGGTTATGTCTCTAAGTCGTGCCTCAACACGTGGGAGCTATAGCCGCATCGAGGGCGTTACAAGTTGGTAATCAGAGCCTTCCCCGACCATAGGAGCCCCCATTGCTTGATCGTTTTTAGCAGCCGTTGTTGAGTCTAGAAAAAATGTTTTGAGTCATTTAGGAATTATATAGCGGAGAGTTTAGGAATTCTTTTTACTTCCCAGTCTCCTCATCGCTCTGGTAAGGCATCCTGACATAGATTTTTGACTCTTCTCTTCTCAAATTTCACTAAAAAAATTTAGGATCACGCGGGTATCTTGGAATCGTTCCAATGGTTTTGTGACGAGAACATTATTCTTGGTGCCTCCTGTCTTTAGGGGTTGTGGCAGTGTCCCGAGGAGTTGAGCTCCGAGGTGTTGTCCTCACAATTTTATCGTTGCAGTTCTAGAATACCTGAGTTTAGTATGCCGACATCAAAAATCTCTTTTATGCAGTTCGTTGGTGAGATAACCTCGACGCCACCCAGTACTGGGGTGGGAGTTCGGGAGTATCGCCATAACTTGTATAACGGATGCTTTTCGAAGGTTGAGGTAGATGGTTTCCGAAGTTTTCTCGGTTATATGTTGAAGGATCGATACAGCTGGATGTAGGTTTTGCTAGATTTGGGTGAGATATTATGCTTCCCCTGTATCCCCAACACCTGATTGCATAACCGGAAAGGTTCGGGAGTTTCATAGGTGGGAATTCTTGTAGCTCTAGTTCTTCTTCCACGGATATTTGGTTTGAGATTGGGATTTCTTACCAAGTATTCATTCTTGATCCGTACCTTGTTGATTTATTTCTCTACCTAAATTCTAAGTGGCTTCTCAATTTATGGATATGTGACCATTTCAAG
Source organism: Triticum dicoccoides (assembly GCF_002162155.2). Taxonomy (NCBI): domain Eukaryota; kingdom Viridiplantae; phylum Streptophyta; class Magnoliopsida; order Poales; family Poaceae; genus Triticum; species Triticum dicoccoides. The sequence goes on from NC_041388.1 coordinate 164,843,097, forward strand.
AGGAATGCATTCGTTCTTATGTTCGGATGTGAAGACTTTATGTTGCAAATTTTCATTCCGTTGGATTTAGCTTCATTTTATCTGTCAATGTGCTAACGGTTGTCACCCTCTTCAGGATGGCTCCCGCTAAGAGCACCAATCAGAATCAGAATCAAGATCCACCACCACCTCCTCCTCCTCCTCCGGAGGCATGGCAAGCTGTGATGGCCGCAACCAATGCAAACACACAGTTGATCATGCAAATTCTTCAAGAGTGCAATCAAGCGAACCAAGGCAACCAAGGCAACAATCAGAATCACTTTTCTACACTCAACCAGTTCCCTGCTAACGGGCCAAAGACTTTCAGCAATTGTGTTGAGGCAACTGATGCTGACGATTAGCTCATGGATCTGTGCAAGCATTTCGAGTGCAGTAACGTCAGGCCTGAGGACTTTGTCAAGTTCGCTTCCTTCCAACTCAAAGACCAAGCTGCAGAATGGTTCCAGCAGTACAAGGATTCCAGAGGAGGTCGTGTGATTACCTGGGATGAATTCCGCCAAGATTTCAAAGCTCATCATATCCCTCAGAGCGTGGTTGAAAGCAAGCGTGAGGAATTCCGCAACCTGAAGCAAGGCTCTTTGTCTGTCTATGACTACAACAAGTTGTTTCAGAAGCTCGCCCGTTTTGCTAAGCAGGACGTCCCTGATGAGAAGAGCATGATATACCAGTTTAGGGGTGGTCTCAGAGAAGAAATCCAGCTAGCTCTTGTTCTCTTTGAGCCCTTGAGGTACGATGAGTTCTACAACATGGCATTGAAGCAAGAGGCTGCTCAACTGAGGTGTGATGCTTCCAAGAAGCGAGTCAGAGATGCTACTCCTTCTTCCTCTACTCAAGTGGCCAAGCAGCAGAAGTATTGGCTTCCTCCTCCTCTGTTCCATCAGCCGTCTCAGAAGAGCAAAGGTGGCAGTGGATCTTCCCACCCACCCAACCCTGGCTTTCAGAACAAGACTTCGTCTCAAGCTCCAAGATCAAGTGCTCCGTATCACCGTCCGCTTTCAGAGGTCACGTGCAACAAGTGCCAACAGAAGGGTCACTATGCCAAAAAATGCTTCAATCAGAGGCGTCTTCCTCCTCCTCCTCCTGTGAGATCGGCAAGTACAGCTGTGGTCAAGCATAACCCCAAGCACGCCAAGGTCAACTTGCTGAATGCAGCTCAGGCAGAGGACTCGCCATATGTCATCATGGGTAACCTTCCTGTTAACGATGTTCCTGCAAAAGTTCTTTTTGACACTGGTGCATCGCTTTCTTTTATTTCAACACCATTTGTTGCCAAGCATGATTTTGTGACCGAGAGGATTCCTGTCCCGTTGAAGATTGTGTCTCCGGGCAAGCAAATGACTTCTAACAATTGCGTCCTGGATGTCTCTATCACGTTGGGCGATTACAAGTTCCTTTCTTCTCCGGTGGTTCTTGGTAACTTGGATATTGATCTTATTCTCGGAATGGATTGGCTTTCTAAGCACAAGGCGCATCTTGATTGTGCAGCCAGGCAGATTCAATTGACTCATTCGTCTGAGGATGTAATTGTTTTTGCCGCTCGTGATGATACCATCCGTCTATTTTCTCTCAATGAGAAGGGTGAACTGGATGCTATCTCGCAAATCCCAGTCATTTGCGAATATCAAGACGTTTTTCCAAAAGAGCTTTCAGGAATGCCTCCGCACCGGCCAGTTGAATTCGTCATCGATCTTGAGCCTGGCACGGAACCTGTGTGCAAGCGTCCTTACAAGCTTGGACCTGAAGAGTTGAAGGAGCTGAAGAAGCAACTCGATGTTCAAGAGAGAATGGGTCTCATCCGACCTAGTTCTTCTCCGTGGGGTTGTGGTGTTCTTTCTGTGAAGAAGAAGGATGGAATGGACCGACTTTGTGTTGATTACCGTCCATTGAACAAGAAGACTATCAAGAACAAATACCCACTTCCCAACATCAACGAGCTGTTCGAACAACTCAAAGGTGCCCAAGTATTCTCCAAGCTTGATCTCCGTATGGGTTATCATCAGATACGAATCCGTGAGCAAGATATTCCCAAGACGGCTTTCAGGACAAGCTATGGTTCATATGAATACACTGTCATGTCTTTTGGCCTCGTCAACGCTCCTCCGACGTTCTCTCGCATGATGAACTTCATCTTCAACGCCTACACCAATGACTTCGTTTTGGTCTATCTCGACGACATTCTGGTTTTCTCGAAGAACAAGGAGGATCATGCCAAGCACTTGCATTTGGTGCTAGATAAACTCAGGGAACACAAGTTCTAGGCCAAGTTCTCCAAGTGCGAATTTTGGCTTGATGAGGTTCTTTATCTTGGTCATATCATCTCTGCCAAGGGCATTGCGGTGAATCCTGAGAAGGTGTCTGCAATTGTGAATTGGGAACCACCTCAGAACGTGAAGCAACTCCGTAGCTTCCTCAGTCTCGCAAGCTACTGTCGAAGATTCATTGAAAACTTTTCTAAGATCACGAAGCCTCTCTCAAATCTTCTCCAGAAGCACGTCAAGTACGTTTGGTCTCCGGAGTGTGACATTGCTTTCAACACTTTGAAAGAGAAATTGATCACTGCTCTAGTTCTGACTCCGTCTGATGAATCCAAGCCGTATGAGGTCTTTTGCGATGCCTCTCTCCAAGGTCTGGGCGCAGTGTTGATGCAAGAGAAGAAAGTTGTGGCTTATACCTCTCACTAGTTGAACCCCAGTGAGAAGAACTACCCCACTCATGACCTAGAGTTGGCGGTAGTTGTGCATGCTCTTTTGACTTGGAGACATCTCTTATTGGGAAGAAAAGTGGACATTTTCACTGACCACAAGAGTCTCAAGTACATCTTCACTCAGCCTAACCTCAACCTCAGGCAAACTCGATGGGTCGAAATGATTCAAGAGTATAATCCGAGTATCGAGTATACTCCAGGCAAGGCCAATGTGATTGCTGACGCATTGAGCAGGAAGGCTTACTTCAACAGTCTAATTCTCAAGCCTTATCAACCCGAGCTTTGTGAAGCTTTCCGCAAACTTAATCTGCAAGTTGTTCCTTAAGGTTTCCTCGCCAACCTTCAAGTCTCTCCTACCTTGTAAGACCAGATTCGCCAAGCCCAGCTTCTTGATGCTATGGTGAAAAAGGTGAAGATTGGGATTGCCAAGAGTCAACCCAAGTACAAGTGCTACCGCCTTGATGACAAGGACACTCTCTTCTTCGAGGATCATATTGTTGTGCCCAAAGGCGACCTTCGTAAAGTGATCATGAACGAGGCTCACAATTCTCTCCTCTCCATCCACCCTGGGAGCACGAAGATGTATCAGGACCTCAAGCAGGCTTATTGGTGGACTCGAATGAGGCGTGAGATCGCTCAGTTCGTGAATGAGTGTGATGTCTGCAGAAGAGTGAAGGCAGAACACCAAAGACCAGCTGGTCTCCTCCAACCTCTTGCCATTCCAGAATGGAAGTTTGACCACATTAAGATGGACTTCGTGACTGGGTTTCCAAAGTCCAAACGTGGCAATGATGCTATATTCGTTGTCATTGACAAACTCACTAAAGTGGCTCACTTTCTGCCTATCAAAGAGTCAATCACTGCAGCTCAATTGGCGGAGCTCTATACCTCTCGAATTGTCTCTCTGCACGGTATTCCACAAGTGATCTCTTCAGACCGTGGCAGCATCTTTACCTCTAGGTTTTGGGATTCTTTTCAGAAGGCCATGGGCACCAACATCCGCTTCAGCACAGCTTTCCATCCTCAAACTAGCGGTCAAGTCGAGCGTGTCAACCAGATTCTTGAAGATATGCTCAGGGCTTGGGTGATCTCCTTTGGCATGAAGTGGGAAGATTGTCTCCCTTATGCTGAATTCTCCTACAACAACAGTTTTCAAGCAAGTTCGGGCAAGGCCCCATTTGAAATTCTGTATGGCAGGAGTGTCGTACCCCTCTCAACTGGTCTGAAACCGGTGAACGTCAGCTTCTCGGAAATGACTTAATCACAGAGGCAGAGGAAATGTGCAAAGTCATTCGGGATAACCTCAAAGCAGCCCAATCCCGCCAGAAGAGCTACTATGATAGTAAGCACCGTGATTTGGCTTTCGAGATCGGAGATCATGTTTACCTCCGCGTCTCTCCAATGAAAGGTACTCGTCGCTTCGGTATCAAAGCGAAGCTTTCCCCTAGATACGTGGGACCTTTCAAGATTGTCAGCAAGAGAGGCGATCTCGCCTATCAACTCGAGCTTCCTTCAAACTTTGCAAATGTGCATGACGTGTTCCATGTCTCTCGGCTCCGAAAGTGCTTCAAGACTCCTGACCACACCGTCAACTTCGAGGACATTGAGCTCCAAGAAGATCTCTCTTATCGTGAGCACCCCGTTGCTATTCTTGAAGAGACTGAACGCAAGACTCGCAACAAGTCGTTCAAATTCCTCAAAGTCAAGTGGTCACACCATTCCGATCGTGAAGCTACCTGGGAACGCGAGGATCACCTCCGTTCTAAATACCCGGCGTTCTTTCAGTCCTAGATCTCGGGACGAGATCCTTTCATAGTGGTGGAGTGTTGTAACACCCCGGATATGATTTGCCCAATATGTAATCCAACTCTTACCGTTTCCGGCATTAAGTTATTTTATTTTCTCGGGTTCGGGTTTTTGTCTCCGTGTGTTGTTATCGTTGTCATGCATCTCATATCATGTCATCATGTGCATTGCATTTGCATACGTGTTCATCTCATGCATTCGAGCATTTTCCCGTTGTCCGTTTTGCATTCCGGCGCTCCGTTCTCCTCCGGTGGTCATTTCTACCTTTCTTCGTGTGTGGGGATTAAACATTTCCGGATTGGCCCGATACTTTCCAAGCGGCCTTGGTTTACTACGGGTAGACCGACTGTCAAGTTTCGTACCATTTGAACTTCGTTTGATGCTCCAACGGTTAACCGAGGGACCGAAAAGGCCTCATGTGTGTTGCAGCCCAACACCCCTCCATTTTGGCCCAAAACCCACCAAAACCCTCTCCATCATCTAGAGCGTTCGATCACAATCGCGTGGCCGAAAACCGCACCTCATTTGGACACTCCTACCTCCCTCTACCTCTATTTAAAGACCCCTCCTCGAAAATCCCGGATCCCCTCCATCCCTAACCCTAGATCCACCCCTCGCGCCGCACCGGACACGTCCGGTCCGGCCGAACACGTCCACCCGATCCACCGTCGCCAATCCCGGGCTGCCACGTGGCGGAGACCGCCCCACATTGTCGCCGGCCCGCCACGGCCCGCCGCGGGCCCCCGAGCCTACTCCCTCCGCCGCCGATCTGCCGCGCCCGCGCCTCCTTCTCCCCGGCCGGAGCGCGCCGCCGCCTCAACCCGTCTCCGCCG
>NC_041388.1:164849026-164977239 GCF_002162155.2 Triticum dicoccoides
GCGCCGCCGCGCCGCCGCGGTGCCTTCGCAGCCGACCAGCCAGCGTCGTCGCCGCCCGGCGTCCTGCGCGCCGCCCCGCCGTCGTCCACTCCCTCCGCCAGCCAGATCCGCCTCCTCCGGCCACCGGCTCACCTTCCCCTCGCCGAAACAGCTCCTCTCCGGCGACCTCGAGATTCCAGCGAGCCTCGGGAAGTGCGCTGCTACAGTACCACCCGGCCGGATCTGGATCTGGAAGATTGTCTCAGTTGACTTTTTGCCTCAAAACCTAGATATTTTGTCCTTGTTCTTTGTGCTGTAACTTTGCATCCGTAGCTCCGTTTTGGACATATAGCATATCAAAATGTTCGCTTCAGAGAGCACATCATTTTATCTCATTGCATCATTTTCATTTGAGTTCATCTTGATGCCCGAAATTCTGTTGGAAGAGTGCTATTTGGGTTAATTGTCAGATCTGCTGCTCCAATTAGATATTTGTCATTTTTGCCATGATTAATGTGTGCATGATATGCCCCTGAGCTCTTCATGAGTTTTGTTATATGTTTTGCCATCTATCCAGAGGTGCAACCCATGTATTTTTGTGATGTGTGTGGTGACTAGCACAAGCTTGCAAAGTGGGGCATTCGTTAATGCTGATTTCAGTGACTTAGCATTTCCACTAAGTCCTTGATCTGTTTTTTTCAATATGCCATATGTTCATGTTGTTTCCTAGTGATCCGTGCCTCTTTTGAGGATAATCAGTAAGGATGTTTTGTTAATCTTGTAGTGCTCTATCCATCCATGTCTTTGTTTGCAATTATGGAGCACCCTAGCTTGAGTCAATCAAGCTCTACTTTTGCTATTTCGTGAATCTGGGTAGATTGTCTACTTGTTAGCGATTTTGCCGAGGATGTTGTAGTTGATCCGTGCATGCTATGTTATTGTTCTTGCCATGTCTAGCTTGCATTTTGTGTCTTGTTGATGGTTGTATGCTTAGATTGTCATGACTTGCTCTGTAGTGAGTGCATCGAGCTCGTAAATATGCCTACTTGATATCTGTTTTCAGCATGTTCCAGTTTTCACTGTCTGAGAACTGATTATGTTTTTGACATGTTCACATGCTTGCAAATGTATTTTCTGATCCCTTTTGGCTCAAGGTCACTAAGGGACTTTTGTTAAGCTCTTTGAGTAGCTCCATGCCATGCTTTACTTTGCCATGATCAGGTCCTGTAACATATAGTTTTCATGCTCTAAAGAGTACTATCTGATCTGAAATTCCAGACAAGTGTTAATTTCACTAAATCTGAAATCTGTTTACCAAATGCATTTTTGCCATGCTTGTTTGAACCTGTTAATGGATGATTTGGCCGTGGCTCAGTGCTAGTCTTTTGTTAAGCATCATGAGTGGATCCCTGCCATGTATTTTGATGCCATGTGTGGGTGCTGTAGCATGTTCACCTTGTTGCATTTAGATGGCTACTTGCTGTAAATCGCAGAACGTGGTCATATTTGAATCGTTTGCCATTTCAAAACCGTAACTCCGATTCCGGTGATCTTTATATCGTTTTCAAGCGATTTCATCTCATCTTTCCAGTGGCACACTTGGATTCCCAAGTTGAGGCCAGGTTCAGTCATTCTTTGTCAAATCTTGCATATGCATCACATATTGCATCCCGCATAGCATACCATCTTTGCATCATGTTGTTTGAGTTTGCACATGGTTGATTGTGTCCTTGTTGTTTGTTTGTCTTGTTTGGGTAGAGACGGGAGACGAGTTCGCTAACGAGGAGCCCGTTGAGTTTGCTTTCGAGGATCCAGTCAACTCTGACAACTTTGCAGGCAAGATGATCATACCCTCGAAATCACTACTATCTTTGCTTTGCTAGATGCTCGCTCTTTTGCTATGCCTATGCTACGATACCTACCACTTGCTTATCATGCCTCCCAAATTGCCATGTCAAACCTCTAACCCACCATGTCCTAGCAAACCGTTGATTGGCTATGTTACCACTTTGCTCAGCCCCTCTTATAGTGTTGCTAGTTGCAGGTGAAGATTGGAGACCGTTCCTTGTTGGAACACTATTTACTTGTTGGGATATCATTATATTGCCATGTTATCTTAATGCATCTATATACTTGGTAAAGGGTGGAAGGCTCGGCCTCTCGCCTAGTGTTTTGTTCCACTCTTGCCGCCCTAGTTTCCGTCATATCGGTGTTATGTTCCCGGATTTTGCGTTCCTTACGCGGTTGGGTTATAATGGGAACCCCTTGATAGTTCGCCTTGATTAAAGCTTTTCCAGCAATGCCCAACCTTGGTTTTACCATTTGCCACCTAGCCTCTTTTTCCCTTGGGTTTCTGGAGCCCGAGGGTCATCTTATTTAACCCCCCCCCCCCGGGCCAGTGCTCCTTTGAGTGTTGGTCCAAACAGAGCCACTTGCAGCGCCACCTCGGGGCAACTCGAGGGTTGGTTTTAGTTGTACGTAGTGTTCATCTGAGTGTGCCTTGAGAACGAGATATGTGCAGCTCCTATCGGGATTTGTCGGCACATTCGGGCGGTGTTGCTGGATTTGTTTTAACTTGTCGAAGTGTCTTGAAGAACCGAGATACCGAGTCTGATCGGAACGTCTCGGGAGGAGGTATATTCCTTCGTTGACCGTGAGAGCTTGTCATAGGCTAAGTTGGGACTCCCCTACAGGGATTTGAACTTTCGAAAGCCGTGCCCGCGGTTATGGGCGGATGGGAATTTGTTAATATCCGATTGTAGATAACTTGAACCTTAACTTAATTAAAATGAATCAACAGTGTGAGTTATCGTGATGGTCTCTTCTCGGCGGAGTCCGGGAAGTGAACACGGTGTTGGAGTAATGCTTGCCGTAGGATGCCCTCTATTTACTCGTTCGCGCTTTGCCTCCTCTTCTCGCTCTCTTTTGCGAACAGGATAGCCACCATATATGCTAGTCGCTTGCTGCAGCTCCACATATTCTCCTGGCCTTACCTTTTAAGCTTAAATAGTCTTGATCGCGAGGGTGCGAGATTGCTGAGTCCTTGTGGCTCACAGATTACTTCCAAACCAGATGCAGGGCCTGATGATTCCATTCCAGATGACGCGCTTGAGCTCAAGTGGGAGTTCGACGAGGACTCACACCGATACTACGTGTCTTTCCCTGATGATCAGTAGTGCTGCCCAGTTGGGGTGATCGGGACCGTGTCGCATGTTGGGTTGTTCTTTTATTTTGGCGTCGTCGTCGGGCCATGAGTGTTTGAATGTTGTAATGCTATATATGTACTTTGATTGACGTGGCGAGTGTAAGCCAACTATGTATCTCCCCTTTTATTATCTATATTACATGGGATGTTGTGAAGATTGCCTAACTTGCGACATTGCTTTCCATGCGGTTATGTCTCTAAGTCGTGCCTCGACACGTGGGAGCTATAGCCGCATTGAGGGCGTTACAATAAACCGGAGGGCTTTAGTCCGTAGGACAACAATCATAACATACAATCATACCATAGGCTAGCTTCTAGGGTTTAGCCTCTCTGATCTCGTGGTAGATCTACTCTTGTAACACCCATACCTTCAATATTAATCAAGCAGGACATAGGGTTTTACCTCCATTAAGAGGGCCCAAACCTGGGTAAAACTTCGTGTCCCTTGCCTCCTGTTACCATCCGGGCTGGACGCACAGTTCGGGACCCCCTACCCGAGATCCGCCGGTTTTGACACCGACATTGGTGCTTTCATTGAGAGTTCCTTTGTGTCGTCGCTGTTAGGCTTGATGGCTCCTACTATCATCGGTAGCGATGCGGTCCAGGGTGAGACTTTTCTCCCCGGATAGATCTTCGTATTCGGCGGCTTTGCACTACGGGCTAATTCGCTTGGCCATCTGGAGCAGATTGAAAGCTACGCCCCTGGCCATCAGGTCAGATTTGGAAGTTTGAATTACACGGCCAACATCCGTGGGGACTTGATCTTCGACGGATTCGAGCCACAGACGGGCGCGCCGCACTGTCGCGATGGGTATGACCTAGCTCTGCCACCGGACGGTACCCCAGACGCCGCGCCCGCATCAGCTCCGATCCACACCTCAGAGCCAACTGTGCCAATCGAGGACGGGTGGCTAGACACCGCCTCAGGGGCTGCAGTCTCGACGGCAATCAAGCCAAACACCAACATAATCCTCCACACGACCCGCGACTTCAAGGTGCCAGACTCTCTTCCGAACCCAGAATCATCCGTGCCCCGCCAATCGAATCTGATTAGGCACCGATCATGGAATTTACCGCCGCGGATATCTTTCAGCACTCGCCCTTCGACGACATCCTGAATTCACTAAGGTCTCTCTCTTTGTCAGGAGAGCCCTGGCCAGATTATGGCCAACAGGATTGGGATGCGGACGATGAAGAAATTCGATGCCCACCCACCACCCACTTTGTAGCCACTGTCGAGGATTTAACCAACATGCTCAACCTCGACTCCGCAGACATCGACGGTATGGACAACGATGCGGGAGGCGAAGATGAACCACCGCCCATAGGGCGCCGGATGTTCACTTCATCATATGACGTATACATGGTGGACACACCAAAAGAAAATGACGACGAGGATGAAGGACGCACCGAAGGCTTGTTCCCTCGAGAAGCAGTCAAAGCGGCGGGGCAAGCGCCGCCCCAAATCCCGCCTCACCAGAAATAACGACCACACAGACCCAGCGTTGGAGCAGGGCGAATCACTGCCGGACCACGGCAATGCGGAAAATCAAACCGAACAAACCAATTCTGTCAAAGATAATAGTCCGGACGACACAACACCGGACAGGCACCCGGAGCAGCAGAATGCCCGTCAAAGGCTTGCTGCCACCGCGAGGAGCCTAAAAAAGCAGAATCAAAGGCTCAATGTTGCGCAGGACACACTCCAAATCAGATGGAGTAAAGTACCCAACACAGCAGCGAAATACGGCGACAATCGCCCCACAAAGAGCTACCCAAAGTGGAAATTGCTACCTGAATTTGATGAGGAGGCCTCAGACCCCTCACAACCAAAAATCAAAGCGGCCACCTGGCCGGATAGACGACCTCACAGCCAACATCAAGCGGCAAACAACAACACTCACAAGTCAATACGCGACCCACGAGAGGGCTCGCACCAAAAGGACGGCGCAACCAGATCCATCTATGGACCACGCAAGCGCGCCCCAGCTTACACAACAAACATCCGAACAACGCGGTACACCCAGATACAGGGGTGCAGCACACCCCCTATGTTTCACCAATGAGGTGATGGACCATGAATTTCTAGAGGGATTCAAACCCGTGAACATAGAGGCATACGACGGAACAACAGACCCTGGGGTCTGGATTGAGAACTATATCCTCCATATCCATATGGCTCGAGGAGATGATCTCCACGCCATCAAGTACTTACCCCTCAAGCTTAAAGGGCCAGCCCGCCACTGGCTTAAAGGCCTCCCTGAAAACTCCATTGGAAGTTGGGAAGAGCTTGAAGACGCTTTTCGGGCAAATTTCCAAGGAACTTATGTCCGGCCTCCGGACGCGGATGATTTGAGCCATATAACTCAACAGCCCGGAGAGTCAGCCCGAAAACTTTGGAACAGGTTTCTTACTAAAAAGAACCAAATTGTCGACTGTCCGGACGCCGAAGCATTGGCAGCTTTTAAACATAGCGTCCGTGACGAATGGCTCGCCAGACACCTCGGCCAAGAAAAGCCGAGAACGATGGCAGCATTAACAAGCCTCATGGCCCGCTTTTGCGCGGGTGAGGACAGCTGGCTAGCCAGATGCAGCACTAGTGACCCCAGTACATCCGAAGTTAGAGATGGAAACGGGAAATCACGGCGCAACAGCAATAACAAACGCCGGAACAAAGGAGACAGCACGAAGAGCACGGCAGTAAACGCCGGATTCAAAAGCTCTCGGCCAGGTCAGAAGCCGCCCTCTAAAGGCGCCAGAGACGAACTGTCCAGCCTGAATAAAATTCTGGACCAAATATGTCAGGTCCATAGCACCCCTGGCAAACCAGCCAATCATACCCACAGAGAATGTTGGGTCTTCAAGCAGTCCGGCAAGCTCAACGCCGTACACAAGGGGGAGGATACACCAAGCGAAGATGAGAATGAGCCTCTCAAGGGAGACGCTGGGGAACAAAAGAAATTTCCACCAGAAGTCAAAACAGTAAACGTGCTACACGTGATCAATGGAAAAAACAAAACGGCACTCCCAGAAAAATACGCCCGAAGGCCTATCACCGCGGAGTCCTGCCACTGGTCGTCTCAACCGATCACTTTAGACCATCGTGATTACTCAGCAAGTATCCGGCGTGCAGGATGGGCAGCCCTGGTATTAGACCCAATAATTGACGGATACCGCCTCGCACGAGTCCTGATGGACGGTGGCAGTAGTCTAAACCTGATATACCATGATACAATCCGCGAAATGGGGATAGACCCAACAAAAATTCGCCATAGCAATATTACCTTTAAAGGAGTAACGCCAGGCCCAGGGGCTCGTTGCACGGGCTCCCTGCTACTAAACGTTATATTCGGCTCCCCCGATAATTTCCGTAGCGAACATCTAACCTTCCACATCGCTCCGTTCCAAAGTGGCTATCAAGCACTACTCGGACGCGGAGCTTTCGCTCGCTTTAATGCAATACCACACTACGCTTCCCTCACACTCAAGATGCCCGGTCCACGTGGCATCATTACAGTGAACGGAAATATTAAGCGATTTCTGCGCGCCGAAGAGCGTGCGGCTGCCTTAACAGCCGCACACTAAAAACGGCCTCACCAACTAATTAACAGGTCCCCTATTACAATACAAGGGGCTCAACGGGCGCAGACAATTGGCAATTCTTACTCACCTTGAATTATACATGGTTTATTTAAAAAACTATCTTTTTGCACGACAGCTTTTTTACCTAAGCTCCTCTCTTTTATAGATAATCATCGTGCTACACTCGTCCAGGATACGGCACAACGGAGACACAGGCGCAGACGTGCAGCAGGGACCCGCTCCAAGGATTCTTTTTAGATTAAGACCCTGCGTAAACCTTTTTTACTGTCTCTTGTTGATACATATCCACCGAATTCTCAACACAATTGAGAAGGATGCTGACGTCTTGGCATGTGGCCACGTCAGAATAACGCACATACCTGGACACAAGGGGCTTCTTAGAAGCGGCACTATTTCGGCCCAGTTTATACCATAAAGACCGAATACCTTAGGGAGTGTTCGGCGTCGCGAGTTCGGCCTTATATGCATCAGCTCCGAATCATTGTCTTTGGTCAAATGTTGGGTTTTCCTGGCTCCTGTGTTTTGGTGCCTTACGTTCCGCTTTGCCTGCTAAGGTAGCACCAGGAGAACTACTGCGATTGTGCCCTGGTTCATCCGGACGAGCGCCTCAGTAGAGAAAGCCGAAAACTGACCGTCATGATATAGCGTGAGACTGGTCAACCACTCGATGACCTATCGGAATATTAGAATTCCTCCGCCTTAACGAAGGGTCTTTTTCAGGCTAGGCATATACGCACCCCGCGATCGGGAGAGTACGGAGCCACCAGGGGCTATCTAGTAGCCCCACTGTCAAACTCCTATGGCTAAGTGAAAGTGTTCAAGCATTATTGTCCGGTTGCCTCGCTCGCTGCGCTATCACCTCCTTATCAGGACCAAGACATTGGGTTAAGTGTGAACACGCGTTTTTTGCGAGCACCTTCGCATTATATGCGTGGGGATTGAAGCCGACGACTGCAATCTTTCAGGTTATACACATGTATACATAAACGTCCGCACAAGAGGCATCATACTACTTTCAGGAAAAAGTATAAACACAGCCTTATAAAAACTTCATAAAAGCATTATGTTTACAATGAGAATACATATCACTCAAACATAATATTTTTCGAGCACTGGGCCTCTATCAAACGAGCACCCTCGAGAACTTCCTTGAAATAGTGTTCGGCAACCACACGGCCTATGGCCGAACCCTACACCGCAACAGTGGTAGCGTCCATCTCCGCCCAGTATGCTTTAACACGGGCAAGGGCCATCCGCGAGTCTTCTATGCACGCCGACCTCTTCATCGCATTAATGCGCGGCACACATCAAGGAGCTGCTGCACTAAGCTGAAATAGTTGTTCGGCTTAGGCCCTTCCGGCCATAATTGATCCACAACAGACCTCATGGCGAGTCCGGACAACCTATTCAGTTCGGCCCATTCGGCTAGCTGGTCAGTCAATGAAAGTGGATGCTCTGGAACGTGGAATTGCGTCCAGAACAACTTGTCCACTTCACGATCTGTCTGACCTTGGAAGTACTTGGCCGCATCGGCAGCGCTCGCCGCCAAATCCATATACGCATCTGCCGAGCTCCACAGCCGATCAAGAGGGGCATACCGTGGATCTCCGAACTTCCTCTGTAACATGAAGGGTTTTCCAGCAACAATATCCCCGCTTCCCGCAGCTCCTCCTTCTTCGCTCTCATAGCAGAACGGGTGTTGTTGTCTGCCGTCGCGGCCTTCTCAAGGTCCGTTGCCTTCGCTTGGTTCTCTTTCTCAAGGACCCGGCAACGGTCAGCAGTGTCTTTCAATTCTACGGCCATCTTGGCCATCTTCTCTTGGCTCTCGCAATGTGCGGCCTTCTCGGCTTTCAACTCTTCGGCCGCCTTCAAAGCAGCCGCATTACTACTCCTCGCTTGTTCCTTGGCTCGGGCAAGTTCCGCCCGCAAGGCTTCCATGGTGGCAGCCCCATCTGCAGTCACAACATATTAAAGATACTGGCATTATGCTGCTCTTACTATGTGGCGTTCACCGAATAATAACACTTACCCTGTGCCTCGTCAAGCCTTTTGTTAACAAGCTCGATGTCGGCGTCTGCCACATCCAGTTGCCGTTTTAATTGGGCAAACTCCCTAGTCCGGCTAGCCACCGGAGCTCCCACCACCTGCACATAAAAGCAGATTGGTTATTGCCTGGGAATTTGATCCTCTGTTCACCGACGTTCTCGACGACAACCAGAGTCTCAGGGGCTACTATAACATGTGCAGTACTATCACATATTATCTCACATACCTCAAAGCCCGTCAATAGACTCATAAAGGCTTCATGTAATCCGCTTCCAGCGGACGAGATTCTCTCCATCACCGTACCCATCAGCGTACAATGCTCTTCTGAGATGGCCGCTCGCCCCACCAACTCCCTCAGAACGTCCGACCGCACACTAGACGGTGCCGGACTCTTTCGTATGCTCTCTTCGGGAGCCGGACAATGGGGACTTCTGGGGTCTACGGGACTATCTCCTGGCTTCACCGGATCCGGAGAGGCCCTCCGCGATGACACTTCGGGGTCGCCCACTTCTGGAGCGGAGGAGTCCAGGGGAGGCGTTTCGCTCTCCATCATCTCCGGAAGAAGATCCCCCGAAGACAAACTCATTTGAGAGGGGCTGAGGCCCGAACTGCAAGATATATGCGGTGGTCGTTTTCTCAGAGGAAAAAGATAGCATGCTCTTACTATTAAAATATTTTGGATCACTTACGACTCGTTGGAGGGCAGATCCCCTCGCGGACTTTGTGCGGCAAAAGCACCCCCCCGAGGTAGGACCCTCTGTGGGAGACTTCTTCTCCCGTTTGGAGGCTTCGGCTTCCGGATCCTCGGAAGCAGTCCTTTTCCTTCCCCGGTCGTCCTCCTTCATGGAAACGCTCGTCCCCTCGGTCGGAGCGGGTAGTGATGGAGGCCCGCGTTCACCCGTATTATCCCCCTCGGTATCTTCCTTCAAGGGTTCCGGGCAAGGTGCGACCTCGAGCATCTTCTCCAATACCGGATTTTCCAAACCCTCAGGGAGGGGGGCCAAACACCGAATCATCTTCGCCTTCGTTAGCCAGTCCTGGTCAAAAAGCGAACTCTCAAAAATAAACCTCGAATAAAAGACAGTGTGTTCGGCTAGAGGATTTCTTACTTGTTCGGCGACGCGATTACTGCTCAGGCCCACGTCCTCGGTGATATCCGGACACTCCACTTGAGGTCCGAAGAATGACTTGTACATCTCCTCGTGCGTCAGGCCAAGGAAACTTTGAATGGCACGTGGTCCCTCTGGGTTGAACTCCCACAAGCGCAGGGGCCGGCGTTTGCATGGCTGGACTTGACGAACCAGCATAACTTGTATTACCGCAACCAAGTTAAAATCTCCCTCGTAGAGATCTCTGATGCGGCTTTGCAGTATAGGCACGTCCTTGGCTGGACCCCAGCTCAGGCCCCTGCTAATCCATGACATCAGTTGTGGTGGGGGGCCCGGGCGAAAAGCGGGGGCGGCCGCCCACTTGGCACTTCTGGGGACCGTGACGTAGAACCACTCCCATTGCCATAATTCGGATACCTTTGGGACAGAACCTTTCGGCCATGGAGCTCCTACCATCTTACCTATTGATGCACCTCCGCACGCTGCATGCTGCCCCTCGATCACCTTCGATTGTACTTCAAAGGTCTTGAGCCACAGGCCGAAGTGAGGGGTCACACGGAGGAAGGCCTCACACACGACAATAAATGTCGTGATGCGGAGAAAGGAATCTGGAGCTAGGTCATGGAAATCTAGCCTGTAATAGAACATCAAGCCCCTGACGAAGGGATCCAGAGTGAGGCCTAGACCTCGGAGGAAGTGGGAGACGAACACAACGTGCTCGTTGGGTTCGGGAGTAGGGACGACCTGCCCTCGGGCAGGCAGCCGATGCAAAACCTCGGCGGTCAGGTATCTAGCCTCCCTCAACTTCTTAATGTCCTCTTCCGTCACGGAGGAGGGCATCCATCGGCCTTGAAGGCTGGATCAGACATGATTGAAGATCCGGAGCACCTAACCTGGGCTTTGGGTGTTAGAACTCGAGGCGGGGGAAGGGTTTGGTTGAGCACGAGAGAGAAAAATCAAAGACCTTGTCCCCTTATAAAGAGGGTGAATATCAAGAGTCCTCTCCGTAGCCGTTTTGGACTTAGCTATAATCTAGGAGTCCTAGACACGATTGGGTTACCCACGAACCACATTAATGAGAACCCCGTAATCAGGGGAACACGATCTCCGCTTTGGCAAGACGTGTCAAGAAACCGCCTCGCGTTATGTGTGGAGCTGGTTAAAAGAAACAGTTCGAATAATCACCGGGCCATGACATAACGTCATGTTGCCAAAACAAGCTAGCGGATTAGATTTGCGAAAACGTTATTCTCTCTGCGGTGGAATGTGGAATTTGTTTTGCAGGTTCGGACACTATCCTCGTATTCAACTTCTTCTGTAATGTATTCGGAGAAGGAACCCGCCTTGCAATGCCGAAGACAACTACGCGCCGGACTCATCGTCATTGAAGCCTGGTTCAGGGGCTACTGAGGGAGTCCTAGATTAGGGGGTCTCCGGACAGCCGGACTATCTCCATTGGCCGGACTGTTAGACTATGAAGATAAAAGATTGAAGACTTCGTCTCGTGTCCGGATGGGACTCTACTTGGTGTGGAAGGCAAGCTAGGCAATACATATATGGATATCTCCTCCTTTGTAACCGACCTTGTGTAACCCTAACCCTCTCCGGTGTCTATATAAACCGGAGGGCTTTAGTCCGTAGGACAACAATCACAACATACAATCATACCGTAGGCTAGCTTCTAGGGTTTAGCCTCTCTGATCTCGTGGTAGATCTACTCTTGTAACACCCATATCTTCAATATTAATCAAGCAGGACGTAGGGTTTTACCTCCATTAAGAGGGCCCGAACCTGGGTAAAACTTCGTGTCCCTTGCCTCCTGTTACCATCCGGGCTAGACGCATAGTTCGGGACCCCCTACCCGAGATCCCCCGGTTTTGACACCGACAGTTCCCTTGGTTACGCTCTTGCAATATTTTCATGATCAGCTGCGTGTTTACATTGGTAGCGGCCATCATAGCTTGCCATGCCTCCGGAGGTGGAGGTGGTGGTGGCGGTTCAGGATTCTGACGCGTTGGAGGAGCCATCCTGAAGAGGGTGACATCTGTTAGCATCTTGACAGACATATATTCAAGCTGAATCAAATGGATCGAAATTGCAACATATAGTCTCAACATCCGAACAAAATGAACGAATGCATTCCAATTGAAATGGTCACACTTCCATAAATTGAGAAGCCACTTAGATAGAGGTAGAAGAATAAAACAACAAGGTACGGACAAGAACAAATACTTGGTAATTAAGGATTACCCAATCACAAACCAAATATCCGCGGAAGAAATACTAGAGCTACAAGAATTCCCACCTATGAAACTCACGAACCTTTCCGGTTATGCAATCAGGTGTTGGGGATACAGGGGAAGCATAATATCTCACCCAAAGCTAGCAAATCCTACATCCAGCTGTATCCATTCTTCAACACATAACCAAGAAACCTTTAGAAATCATTTACCTCATCCTTCGAAAAGCATCCATTATACGAGTTATGGCGATACTCTCGAACTCCCGCCCCAGTACTAGGTGGTGTCGAGGTTATCTCACCAACAACTGCATAAAAGAGATTTTCGATGTCGGTGAAACTCAGGTATTCCAGAATTGCAACGATAAAATTGTGACGACAACACCTCGGAGCTCAACTCCCTGGGACACTGCCACAACCCCTAAATGTCAGGAGGCACCAAGAACAATGTTCTCGTCACAAAACCATCGGAATTATTCCAAGATACCCGCGTGATCCTAAATTTTTTTAGTGAAATTTGAGAAAAGAAGAGTCAAAACTCTACGTCAGGATGCCTCACCAGAGCGACGAAGGGACTGGGGAGTAAAAAGAATCCTACTCTCCGATATATATAATCCTAAATGACTCAAAACATTTTTCTAGACTCAACAACGCCAGCGATTCGATCAAGCAGGGGGCTCCTAAGGTCGGGGAAGGCTTTGATACCAACTTGTAACGCCCACGATGCAGCTATATCTCCCACGTGTCGAAGCACGACTTAGAGGCATAACCGCATTGTAAGCAATGTCGCAAGTGAGGTAATCTTCACAACAACCCATGTAATGAATAAGGGAAAAGAGATACATAGTTGGCTTACACTCGCCACGTCACACAATAGCATAAATATCATTACATTCATCCAGATACAATCAAGGTCCGACTACGGAACCAAAATAAAGAACAACCCCAAATGCAACAAAGTTCCCGATCGCCCCAACTGGGCACCACTACTCATCGTCTGGAAAGGAAACGTAGTGTTGTCCTGAGTCCTCATCGAACTCCCACTTGAGCTCAGTCGAATCACCTGAAGCGGTATCGTCGGTCCCTGCATCTGGTTTTGGAAGTAATATGTGAGTCACGGGGACTCGGCAATCTCACACCCTCGTGATCAAGACTATTTAAGCTTATAGGAAGGGTAAAAGGTATAAGGTGGAGCTGCAGCAAGCGACTAGCATATATGGTGGCTAACATACGCAAAAGAGAGCGAGAAGAGAAGGCAAAGGCACGATCGATAAACTATGATCAAGAAGTGATCATAGAACAACCTGTGATCAAGCATAACTCGAGACCGTGTTCTCTTCCTAGACTCCGCCGAAAAGAGACCATCACGTCCACACACTCTGTTGATTCATTTTAATTAAGTTAAGGTTGTGGTTTTCTACAACCGGACATTAACAAATTCCCATCTGCCCATAACCGCGGGCACGGCTTTCGAAAGATCAAATCCCTGCGGGGGTGTCCCAACTTAGCCCATCACAGGATCTCATGGTCAACTAAGGATATTCCTTCTCCCAAGACAATCCGATCAGACTCGGAATCCCGGTTACAAGACATCTCGACAATGGTAAAACAAGTCCAGCAAGACCACCCGATGTGCCAACAAATCCCGATAGGAGCTGCACATATCTCGTTCTCAGGGCACACCAGATGAACACTACATACAACTAAAACCAACCCTCGGTTTCCCCAAGGTGGCGCTGCAAGTGGCGCTGCAAGTGGCTCTGTTTTGGACCAACACTCAGAGGAGCACTGGCCCGGGGGTTTAAATAAAGATGACCCTTGAGTCCGCGGAACCCAAGGGAAAAAGAGGCTAGGTGGCGAATGGTAAAACCAAGGTTGGGCCTTGCTGGAGGAGTTTTATTCAAGGCAAACTGTCAAGGGGTTCCCATTATAACCCAACCATGTAAGGAACGCAAAATCAAGGAACATAACACCGGTATGACAGAAACTAGGGCGGCAAGAGTGGAACAAAACACCAGGCATAAGGTCGAGCCTTCCACCCTTTACCAAGTATATAGGTGCATTAAAATAGACAAGATATAATAGTGATATCCCAACAAAAACATGTTCCAACAAGGAACAAACTCCAATCTTCACCTGCAACTAACAATGTTATAAGAGGGGCTGAGCAAAGCGGTAACATAGCCAAACAACGGTTTGCTAGGACAAGGTGGGTTAGAGGTTTGACATGGCAATATGGGAGGCAGGATAAGAAAATTGTAGGTATCATAGCATAGGCATAGCAATAGAGCGAGCATCTAGCAAGCAAAGATAGAAGTGATTTCGAGGGTATGGTCATCTTGCCTGCAAAGTTCACCGAGTTGATGTTAGCTTGATCCTCGTAAACCTACTCAACGGACTCCTCGATCACGTACTCGTCTCTCGGCTCTACCCAAATCAAGAACACAAGCAAAGGGATACACAATCAACCACATGCAATGCACAAGCAACATGATGCAAAACATGGTATGATATGCGGGATGCGATATGCGATGCATATGCATGTTTCGGAAAGGAAAGATTGAACCTGGCCTCAACTTGGAAAACCAAGAGTTCCACTAGAAAGATGAGATGATTTCGGTCGAAATCGATATAAAGATCACCAGAATCGGATGCACGGTTTGCAAATGGCAAGCAAAACAAATATGGCACCGATCTGCGATTAACAGCACGCGGCCATCTAGATGCATCAAGAACAACAAGCTACAGCACTCTAACATAGCAACAAAATACATGGAAGGGATCCACTCAAGATGCTTGACAAAAGATGAACACTGAGCTACGACTAATTCACTCAATAGCAGGTTCAAACAAGCATGGCAAAAGAGCAAAAGATATCAGGTTACAGACTTAGTGAAAATAACAACATGTCAGGAATTTAACATCAGGAAGCAATGTTTAGAGTACGAAAACAACATGCTACAGGAACATATCATGGCAAAGCAAGGCATGGCATGAAGTTACTCAAAGCATACAACAAAAGTCCCTTACTGACCACAAGCCAAAAGGGATCAGAAAATACAATGACAACCATGTGAACATACCAATTATCGTTAACAGATTCAGACTTGGTAGAAAACTGGAACATGGCAAAACAGATATTAAGTAGGTATGTTTACGAGCTCAATGCACTCACCACAAGGCATTGCATGATAAACTAAGCATACACCCAGCAAGTAGACATGGCATAGAAGCTAAACATGGCAAGAACATCAACATAGCATGCATGGATCAACTACAACAAGCTCGGCAAAAATGCTGAACACGTAAACATTCTGCCAGGAACATTTTATAGCAAAAGTAGAGCTCGACTGAGTCAAGCTAGGGTGCTCCATAATTTCAAACAAAGATACGGATGGATAGAGCACCACAATATCTACAAAACATCCTTACTGATCATGCTCAAAAGAGGCATGGATCACCCTGTAGCAACATGAATACATGGCATAAAAATATTAACAGGGCAAAGACTTATATTTCTAAGTCCCTGAAATCAGCAACATTATGAGAGCTACTTTGCATGTTTGTGCTAGTCACCACAGAGATCACAAAAATACATGGCATACACCCTTGTAAAGATGGCATGGCATACTTCAAAACTCATGTAGAGCTCAAGATCATAGGAGGCACACATCAATCATGGCAAAAATGACAAAAGTCCAATTACTGATATGAATCTGAAACTAACAGAAACTAGCACTCTTGCAACAGCATTTAGGGCATCAAGATGAGCTCAAATGAACATGATGCAATGAGATGAAATGAAGTACTCGCCGAGACGAACATTTTGATATGCTACACGCCTGAAACGGAGCCACGGGTGCAGAGATATGATGCAATGAACATATGCAAAAATATATTGAAACGGAGGCAAAAGTCAACCCGATCCAGATCTCAGATCTAGGGTTCCTGTAGCTGCGCGGAGATCGAGGTTCGCCAGCCGGAGTCGTCGCCGGACTTGTGTCGGAGCAGCGCCGGAGACGAGGGAGAGGCGGAGAGGTCGCCGGAGCTCGGGCGGCGAGGTGGAGGAGCTTGCCGGGGCGGTCGCCGATGTCGGGCGGCGAGGTGGCCGCGGCGGAGCGGCCGGAGCGACAGTCGCCGGCGCGAAGGCGCGAGTCGAGGAGGCGGTGGTGCGGCGGCCGGAGCGGGGCGGCTCGGGCGGCGCGCGGAGAAGACGCGGGCAGCGCGCGCTTCGGGCCGGGGAGGGCCTCCCGCGGGCTCGCCAGGCTGGTGGCGCGGGGCGGTGGCGCTCGCCATGTGGCAGCGGCTGATTTGCGGCGGCGGTGTGTCCGGCGCGCCCGAACGTGTCCGGCGCGCTGAGGACGAAGGGGGCTAGGGTTAGGGTAGGATTGGATCCGGAAATTTCGGTGGAGGGACTTTTTTATAGGTAGGAGGAGCTAGGAGGCTTCAAATTGAGCATGGTTTTCGGCCACGCGATCGTGATCGAACGATCTAGATGATGGAGGGGGTTTTGGTGGGTTTTGGGTCACTTTGGAGGGGTGTTGGGCTGCAACACACACGAGGCCTTTTAGGTTCCTCGGTTAACCGTTGGAGTATCAAACGAAGTCTAAATGGCACGAAACTAGACAGGCGGTCTACCGGTACTATACCAAGGCCACATGACAAGTCTCGGTCAAATCCGAAAACGTTTAATACCCACACACGAAAAGAGGTAGAAAGGGACACCGGAGGGCATAGGAGCGCCGGAATGCAAAACGGACAACGAGGAAAATGCTCGGATACATGAGACGAACACGTATGCAAATGCGATGCACATGATGACATGATATGAGATGCATGACAAAGACAAAACAACACGAAGACAAAAACCCGACAACGAGAAAATCATAACTTAGTGCCGGAAATGGCAAGAGTTGGAATACAAATATGGCAGGTTACATGCGGGGTGTTACAAATGTCCTCTAACGTTGGCTTCTTCTTGATCAACTCTTGTATACCACCTCACGAAAGGCAATCTTTTCGCTAGCGTCATTGACGTGATGGTTCTCAAAGATATTAGGAACATCTGTGGAATCTTGTACATCAGGAGCAATGTAAGCATCATCTTATTATGCAACTTCATTAAACGAATTCCTCTACTCAAACCTTTTCAATACTCTCCAGTCATCACTACGTGCAAATGTGTCTTCCAAGAAAAATATTTGTGTTGCTTGATTTGCCAACATAAAAAGCTCGTTGGTATGGTATGCCGCCTTGACATTGATGGATTTGAAATAATCATCAGCTCTGGAAAATAGGTTATACCAATGACAACACAACAGAACCACACACCGATGATCCTCGAAACTGGAGATATACTGCAACTGAACAATGTCTGTTATGTTAGTATACATTTCAGTTGTCTCTCTGTCATACATATTCGTGCTCATGATGGCACTGTTTTGTGTCTTCCTGCCTTCGTCGTGTGCAAGGGTGTTGTAGCGCACATCTCCAACAACGCAAGATTCATAATGTCTTACCGGAGTATCATGACCCATTGCTAGTGAGAAAGGGCATCATCAACTGCCTGCCCATCCTCCCGCATCTTCTTAACCTATGGTTACAAAATAGACAAGCTGGTCATCTTATGTACTCAATATATTAAAAAAAACTAACAGTGCAATTCAAAAGCTTACATGGATCTTGAACCATTTCGCAAATCCTGCCATAACCAGTTTGTCAATGTTTCTTGGATTTTGTGGCAGTAACTCCTTTTTGTAGATGTTGCACAACATAGTGATCGCGTCAAACATCTAAATATATAAGAATGTGCTGCAAGTTTAGTAGATTATGATGTATAAGCTGCAGTACTTAGCACTTACTTGATATAAGGTAGTATCTCAGAACAGTTATTCAACACCAAACCATTTTGTCCAAATATTTAGGTTTGTCCTCTTGTCGACTCTTCCCTGTAACTCGAACAGAATAATCAAAAACATTAAGCCCGGGATTGTCTTCACCCACCTCTTTGCTAAGCTGATCAGCTGTTTCAATGTATTTTGAGCAGAAAGTCAACGCTTATGTAGAAATGTAGGCCTCTGCAATGGAACCCTCAGGTCTAGCTCTGTTCCTAACATAGCCCTTGAAAGTGCCTAGCCACCTTTCAATAGGGTACATCCAGCCATACTGTACTGGACCTCTAAGTAGTGCCTCATCAGGTAGATGAACAGCCAAATGCACCATCACATCAAAGAAGGCTGGAGGATATATCTTCTCAAGGTTGCATAGGATAGTTGGTATCTTGTCTCTAAGGTGATCCAAAGCATCTACCCTGATATTTCTACTGCAGAGTTCCCTAAAGAATTGTCCCAACTCTGCAACTGCTCTGTATAAGTCAGGGCGGCCCAATCCTCTAAGGATAACAGGTAAAAACCCTTTGAAGTAGGATGTGGCAGTCATGAGTTTTCAACCCTTGTACCTTGTTTCCATCTGCACTGACTCTCCTTTCTAGGTTGGAAGCAAATCCATGTGGGAATCTCACACATGACAGGACCTTTCAGAATTCTTTTCTTTTTACCTTGTTCAAGACGTACACAGCTCGTGCCATATCCCGTGGTTTACCTTCATCTTGCACCTGCAAATCCTGTCTAATACCCAGGTGTGTCAAATCAATCCTAGATTTTAAGGTATCTTTCATCTTGCCTTCAATATTAAGAAGTGTGCGGATAATGCTGTCACATATATTTTCTCGATGTGCATCACATCAAGATTATGTCGCAGATCCAAATCTTTCCAATACTCCAAGTCCCACAAAGTGGACCTGCGGGTAAACAATAATCTCTCTTCTGCCCTGCCATGCTTCCTTTTCCTGCTACCATTACCAGGATGGTTTCCTGGCGTAATATGCCTGACCTTCTCTAATTCCACTTGCAACTCATTGGCGGTGAGCCTCTTTGGCGCATCATGATTTTCATGCTTTGCATTGAACACATGTCTTCGGTATTTTGTAGGATGTGGCTTGTCCTTGGCAAGGAAACGATGGTGTCCAATGTAACAGATCTTGCTAAGTATTGCATATGATAGCGAATTCCTGTCACAGCGAACACATGCATTGTAACCATGTGTCGTTCACCCTGACATAGTGCCCAAAGCCGGATAATCATGGATGCACCAAATTATAACAGCACGCAGAAAGAAATCAGCTGATGGGTTGCTATATCGAGTGAGAACACCCCTCCATAGCTGTTAAAGTTCCTCCACAGGAGGCTCCATGAATAAATCAAAATCCTTTCCAGGACTTTTTGCACCTGGGATGAGCAAGGCCATCATGTAGTTTGATTCTTTGGTGCAGACATTCGGAGGCATGTTGTAAGGGATAACAAGCACTGGTGATGCGACCCCGTCTTCGAAGAAGAGGGAGTTCAAGGGGAGGTCCGATCTTCACGGTGTAGGATCGATAAATGGATGGGGGTAACTAGCTGCAAGCAGCCGAAAAATGGAAAATGAGAGATTATGACCCGACGAGGAGGATTCTCACCGAAGCTTGCAATCCGAACATTCGCCGATCCACAACCCGCAATACTACCCCACACAACCACGCTCAAGTCGTGGAGCACGGGATAGGTGCAATCCGCAAGGGAAACCATGAACTCTAACACAAACAACACGATCTAGTCGTGGAGCACGAATTAGGAGCAATTTCTCAAGGAATCACGAGAATAAGGATAACAAGAGCTCTCCAATCTCAGGAGGAGTCTATGTCTTTGGTCTTTGATAAAATGGCGAAAAGTCCCCAACGAAGGGAAGAGCTAGCCTATTTATAATCGGGACAACCCCCCTGGATAGGTGTGAAAGAGAACTAGCTTCTGGAACCAGCTTAGGTGTGAAAGTGAACCATCTTTGTTTGACTAAATGGCTTCAAGACTTAATGAGGTAGCTTCTGGAAAAATGTCGTTGGAGGTGGTTGGCACTTCCCGACCAAACATTGTTCACTGGGGTCGAACAATGTTTCCTTCAGCAGAAAACCCGAGTTCTGGAAACCTTTCGCAAGTTGGGATATCCAAACTCGTGCAAAACATTGTTTCGTCAGAATCGGAACAATGTTTCTTCAGCAGACAACTCGTTCTTCATGAATTCCTAACTTTGTTTCCTCGCCGTAAAACATTGTTTTGCACGGACTAAAATGTGTTTGGCCTTCTTCGACATCGCACCTGAGTTCAACCAACAACAAAGGAGGTGAAAGCACAACCATGTTTTCAAGGTCAAATGATAGACTTAAGTTAGCATTAACCTGATCATGTATTTGCATTGCGCGACTTCTTGTGATTGGACCGTTGATGGTTGGTGGTGTGGTGCCCATGGTTGGGATGTCCTCATCATCCTCCCCCTCTTGAGAAGGAGTCGTCCTCGACTCTAAAGATCCAAAGTATGCGGAAAGATCGGAGACATTGAAAGTTGGGCTAACACCATATTCTTCTGGAAGATCGATCTTGTAAGCATTGTCGTTGATTCACTCGAGCACCGCAAATGGTCCATCACTGCGTGGCTGCAACTTGCACTTGCGTTGCTCAGGAAAACGGTCCTTCTGAAGGTGTACCCATACCAAATCGCCTTGCTCGAACACCAGCTTCTTCCTGGTCTTGTTTACCCGCTTTGCATAGTGTCCAGTCATTTTCTCAATGTTCTCCTTTGCCTGGGCATGAAGTTTCTTAACGAAATCAGCACGCTTACTGGCACCAAGGCTAGTTCGTTCCTACAGTGGTAAAGGCAAAAGATCGATGGGAGCAATAGGTTTGAAGCCATGAACAAGTTCAAATGGCCAAAATTTAGTGGTCAAATGTACCGCCCTGTTATAGCGAACTCTACATGAGGTAGGCAATCTTTCCACATCTTCAAATTCTTCTTCAGGACTACTCGCAGCATCATGGACAACGTCCGGTTGACAACTTCAGTCTGTCCATCAGTTTGTGGGTGGCATGTCATGGAAAATAGGAGCTTGGTGCCGAGTTTTCCCCATAAGGTCTTCCAAAAGTAGCTCAGAAATTTGGTGTCACGGTCTGACACAATCTTGCGTGGTACTCCATGTAGTCGCACAACTTCCCTGAAAAATAGATCAGCAATGTGTGAAGCATCATTGCTCTTATGACATGGGATAAAATGTGCCATTTTGCTAAAACGATCAACTACCACAAACACCGAGTCACTCCCCCTCTTAGTCCGTGGTAAACCAAGAACAAAATCTATAGAAATATCTTCCCACGAAGTATTCGGGATAGATAGAGGAGTATATAAACCATGAGGATTCAAGCGGGACTTAGCTTTGTGAAAAATCTCGCACCTCATCATGTAGCGTTCCACGTCACATCTTATGCGTGGCCAAAAGAACTGATCAACGTGCACCCTTTCAGTTTTCTTGGCTCCAAAATATCCCATGAGACCACCAGCGTGAGCCTCCTGCAAGAGCAACAAACGAACAGAACAACCTGGGATGAACAATTTGTTAGCTTGAAATAGAAATCCATCATGCAAGTGAAACTTCTCCCATCCTTTTCCCTTGTTACACTTTGAAAATGGTTTAACAAAGTATGAGTCGGTAGCATACAATTCTTTGATTCTTTCTAAACCAAGGATTTTAACATCAAGTTGGGAAAGTAAAATGTGATGCCTAGACAATGCATCGGCAACAACGTTATCCTTCCCTTTCTTGTACTTGACAATATAAGGAAAAGACTCTATGAACTCACTTCATTTTGCATGTCTATGGTTCAGTTTTAGTTGGCCCTTTAGATGTTTTAAAGATTCATGGTCAGAATGTATTACAAACTCTTTTGGCCACAAGTAATGCTGCCATGTTTCCAAAGATCGAACAAGTGCATACAATTCTTTATCATAGACATAATAATTAAGAGTTGGACCATTAAGCTTCTCACTAAAATAGGCGATGGGTTTACCTTCTTGCATGAGTACTCCACCAATGCCAACACCACTTGCATCACATTTAATCTCAAATGTCTTACCAAAATCAGGAAGTGAAAGCAATGGGGCTGATGTTAATCTCATCTTCAGTTCTTGGAAGGACTTGTCTTGGGCATCACCCCATTGGAATGGAGTGTCTTTCTTCGTTAACTCATTCATGGGTGCAGCAAAGGTGCTGAAATCCTTCACAACCCGGCGGTAGAAACCGGCAAGTCCGAGGAAGCTATGTACTTGGCTCACATTTTATGGAGCCATCCACTCATGAATAGCCTTGATCTTCTCTTCATTGACCTCCACACCTTTTGCTGAAACAACAAAGCCAAGAAACACAACCTTGTTAGTGCAAAATGTGCGCTTTTCCACGTTAGCATACAACTTTTCCTCCCGTAGGACAGCAAGCACACATTTTATATGTACAACATGATCCTCCAAAGTTTTTCTATAAATCAATATATCATCAAAGTAAACCACTACAAATTTTCCAACGAAGGATCTAAGGACATGATTCATCAATCTCATGAAAGTACTAGGTGCATTCGTTAATCCAAAAGGCATAACCAACCATTCATACAAGCCAAATTTTGTCTTAAAAGTAGTTTTCCATTCGTCACCCTCTTTCATTCTTATTTGGTGGTAACCACTTCGCAAATCAATTTTAGAAAATATGGTGGAGCCACAAAGTTCATCAAGCATGTCATCGAGCCTAGGAATAGGGTGCCAATATCTCATAGTTATGTTGTTAACGGATCTACAATCAGTGCACATGCGCATGGTACCATCTTTCTTTGGAACTAAAATTATGGGAACATCACAAGGAGAAAGACTTTCCCTTACATACCCTCTGTTAAGAAGATCTTCTACTTGCCTCTCAATTTCCTTCATATCCTCTGGGTTTGCTCGATACGCTGGCCGGTTTGGTAGTGGGGCGCCCGGAACCAAGTCGATTTGGTGCTCAATGCCCCGCTTCGGTGGCAAACTAGGTGGTACCTCCTTGGGAAACACATCCTCATACTCCTGCAAAAGATAAAGAACAACAGTAGGAAGAGTTGAGGGTAAATCGTTAGCAGCCAAGAAAGTTTCCTTGTACAGGAGTACAAAGAATGGAGTATTAGGTTCTCTCAATTCCCCCATATCCCTTTTCCTAGCTGTCATAACTAATCCCTCTTTTTCCCGGGGCTTGGTCATATTTGGCTGTGGAGCTTTTGGATGTGGAAACACTCCCTCACTATGTTGGTGGCTCACTCGTTGTGTATGATCACTCTCACCCTTTTTCTTTCCTTTTTCTTTGCATCTCATCAAGATAGACTTCCTCAGGTGTCATGGGCAGCCAAGTGAACTTTTCTCCTCTATGGACAAAACATAAGCGATTCGCACGCTCGCTGATTTGCACATCACGGTCATGCAACCACGGTCGTCCAAGAAGCAAGTGACAAGCATGCATCGGCACCATATCACACTCAACATCATCTTGATATGTTCCTACTGAAATTGGTATTCGCACGTTGCTAATCACCTTAATTGCGCCACAATCATTCAGCCATTGCATGCGGTATAGATGTGGGTGTCGTTTTGTTTGCAATTGAAGCTTCTCGACCATCTCCGTGCTTGCAATATTGTTGCAGCTGCCACTATCAACAATCACTCGACATATGTTTGAGTTGATAAGGCGACGAGTGTGGAAAAGATTATGTCGCTGCCCCTTTTCCCCCTCCACAACTTGGGCATTAAGTGGACGACATACAACCAAAGCTTCACCATGAAGTTCTTCGTGAGATAAAATAGTTCCTCCTACTTCCCAACCTCGCTCCTCTTCCACTTCATTATTGCCACCTTCAGGGTCACTTTCAGACTCCCATTCACCTCGTTCATTGATTATCATAGTTCGTTTGCTTGGACATTCCGAAGAAATATGACCTCTTCCTTTGCACTTGTGGCATCGAATGTCGCTGATGCGTGTAGAACTCTTTTCTGGAGGTGGAGCAGAGGATACTCCTGCTGTAGCTGATGGCCTCTTATCTTGATTGCGAATAGCAGGTGAGGAAGCCGTCGAGGCATGTGGGTTCCTAGGTGGTGCACCCTCAAACTGAGAACCATATGGTTGTTGTGTTCGCTGCCATGAGCGTGTGGTGGTGCGGCCTTGGAAAGCGAAGTGGAAACATGTAGAGTAGCGCTTAGAGAAACGGTTGAGCAGCTGGAAAGGCAAGTTGCTCTTCGTTGGAGGACGACTGGTCTTAATCAACTTGATCCTCACAAATATGGTTCTCTATATGATCTTTTTCTCCAACTCCCAAAAAGTGGTCTTGCAGAGGCTGGATTATTTCAGATCCAGATTCTTTTGGCGAGGGGACAGTGAAAAGAAAAAATATAGGCTTGCCAAATGGAGCGTGGTTTCTAGGCCGAAAGACCAAGATGGACTTGGCATTCATGACCTTCAGGTCAGGAATGATGCCTTACTTAGTAAATGGTTGTTCAAACTACTTACTGAGGATGGCGTTTGGCAAGCCCTGTTGTGTAATAAGTATCTAGGCCAAAAAGTTGTGTCACGGGCCTATTGGAAACATGGTGACTCACACTTTTGGGCTGGTCTAATGGTGGCAAAGAAAAACCTTTTCTGCTTTGGATCCTTCGCGATAAAAGATGGGCCAGAGATTCGTTTCTGGGAGGACAACTGGCTAGGCAATGCCAGCCTCCGAGAACAATATCTAGCTTTGTACCGCATTGTTCGTGATAAGCATGATACTCTAGTGCAGGTGCTTAGTTCGTTCCCGCCGAATATTTCTTTTAGGCGGGATTTGATTGGCCCTCGTCTTATGTCATGGCAAAATCTATTATCTCAATTGGAGTCGATTAACCTGACACATGGACGGGACGTGTTTCGCTAGAACCTCACTACATCTGGGTCCTTCACAGTTGACTCTATATACCATGCGCTCACGCATTCAGAGGTCCCAGTGGATAATAACAAGAAAATTTGGACGATGAAAATTCCACTAAAAGTTAAAATCTTCATGTGGTATCTTCGAAGAGGAGTTGTGCTAACCACAGACAATCTTCCCATCGCAATTGGCACGAAAGAAGTGTAGTTTTCATACTCATGAGAGACAATCAAACACCTCTTTTTTCAATGCAAGTTTGCGTGTTCAGCATGGTCAGTCATCCAAATAGCGTCCAGTTTATATCCGCCCACAAGTGTTGCTAATATTTTTGGTCATTGGTTGGACGGAATTTCAAATAGGTTCAAAACACTCTCTGACTATGTGGAAATGATTTGATTTTCGAGGGCAAAAACACCTCTCCTTTGCAGGTTGTTTTCCGCTGTACACACTTGATTTGTACGTGGTCTACACTACACCGAACAACGTATCAAACATTGTTCAAGGCAGTGCGTACGCGGTTTGAGGTCTTCACCCAGCATGGGTGACAGCATAATCTCCGGATTGGTGCACCACCTCCTTCGACCTAGCATAGTGTCGGTCCTATATGATCCTGCTGTTGTAGATATGTCGCTTTTTTTATCTTCTTTTAGTTTATTTTTGTTTAGTTGTGTGCATTTTAGTTATGTAGAGGCCGGATGATACTCAACATGTTTTGTATCCGATTGATTGCTACATTTTGAGTCAATAAAAATGGTCTTTATCGAAAATTGAAACCGGGCAGAGTTTTCTAAGGTGAGACTTGCGTGTGGGGTCCTGAAGACTAGTAGTCAGAACAGAACCCGCCTAACCTTTTCCCACGTCATATTCAAATGGATCCAATCAAGCACTTGCTCCCGCCGTATTTGACCGCCTCCTCCCTCGCCTGGTTCTGGTTGAACAAGCTCCTTCCTTCCTTGTTCGAGTCTCAAGGACATTAGTTAAAGGAGGAATTATGAAGCTCAGCTACGACCAACACCGACACCATCAATTCATCTCCTTTCCTTGGCCCGATCGTCTCCTACCACATGCGCATGGTAGACCTACATATACGCCTCACCGGCGTGTTCTGACCTGCGCTAGCACCAGGCCCGCTTGACCAGTCCACCGAGAAATCAACAAGAACAGCCTCTTCTTCTTCTTCTTCTTCTTCTTCTTCTTCTTCTTCTTCTTCTTCTTCTTAGCAGGATTTTGCTATTTGTTTCTGGCTTTGGTCCAGAAGAATGGAGCGCGGCGAGTGAAGCGGGCATCGGTGAGTTCTTGCTGTCCCTGCTTGATTTCTACTAGCTTCTTTTGGTGACACGGCCTGTTGGTTCACGGAAATTAGGGATACCTTTTTGGCCCTAATAATCAAGCAGTCGTGCTTGTATTTTCTCATCAACTGCGTCGTGCATACGTACTAGTTAGCTGCTCACCTAATACTAGCACTCTGTTTCAGATTGAGTCTACTGAATTAGAAATCAGCTGGATCGAGGGAGGGAATCATTTGTCACCGATGGAGGTCATGACTGGAAAAGGCGGCGCCAAGCCCGTCCCCAACTATCTTCGGCCATCGACCGGGTCGTGCCACGATGCGTGCAAGCACGGCGGCCATCACGCGTTCGTGGAGAAACAGGAAGCTCCAAGGGCCCAACCCAAACCCCGGAAGAAGCAGCAGCCATCAGCTTCGGATGACCAGAACCAAAAGAGAAGGCTGGTCAAGGTACGGTCGGTGTCACGTAGGCGTGTCGTAGATTTCAGCAAACCCGACAAGGCCGATACGCCGGCCGGTGGGAGCGAGATTGTTGTTGAGTGGAAGGACATCGTGGCCTATGACGCAGTGCCAGCTCCTGCTCCTGCCGATGGACCATCTCATCAACAACCTGATGGGAGGAAGAAGAAGAGGGATGTGATGAAGGGGAAAACACCATTTGCCAAGACCACCCATCCGGAGACTCCTGTCAAGAACCCAACCGAATCACTGAACAAGAGGCTGGCTAAGACCGTCAGGTCGACGCTCACCGGGAAGGCCTCCATCAAGAAGCCTCAAGCCGCCGCTGACAAGAAGGAGGCTGGCAAGAGAACAGAGAGTGTAAAGCCACCGAAAGCGAAGAAACCCATGACACTGCCCGTCGAAAACAAGGAAATTGTCCAGGGTGACACAACTGGTGATGTTAAGCAGGGGAAGTCACTCTACACTCCTGACCAAGAAGAGCGTGCTGCCATTGCTGAATCAAGCAGGGCACATCGGAGGGCCAAGAGCATGAGCATCAGCAGCCGATCGGTGCGCTTCCCGTTCACCCGACAAGCGACCAATAACTCGGCCACCTTCAAGCTGCGCTCCAAGAGCAGCACGGCACCCGTCCTCCCATCCGAACAAGAGAAGCCCACGCGGCTCAGGTTCAGAAAGGGGAGAGCAGCCGGCGAGGAGTCCAGCGGCGGCATCCAGCTCAGGGCCAGGAGCCTGCGGAGGCGAGGGAGCGGCCTGTCCGGCGGCGCACACGCGGGCTTCGTGGTGCCGGAGTTGACGCTGAGGCACCAAAAGACGCTGGAGAGGAAGAAGAGCCGGAGGCTGTCTAACAACCTGATCGAGGAGACGGCGAGCAAGCTGGCCAAGAGCAGGAGGAGCAGGGTCAAGTCCCTGGTTGGGGCTTTTGAATCTCTCATCTCCAAGATTGGAAAGTAGGGTTCAGCAGCCGCACTGCACCAATGTTTCGTTTTGTTTGTCCTTGGGTTGATTCTAGAGTGATGACATCCGCTGTTTCTGCTAGTTCAATCAGGCAGAGTTGAAAGCAAAAGTTGATGTTTTCTCTAAGCATTTTGTAAATTTATAAAAGAAATTATATGTTCGATGATTGCATGGAATCACTTCATCTTCAGCGTCTTGTAATCTTAACCCCTTGTCCAAAGGCCACAGCTAGAGCGCCGGTTGGCCGGCTAAAATTCCGGCGCATGGGGCGGCTATAGCCGCTCATTACACCACATTATCCTGTATATGCTTTTTAAGAGGAAAAAAAAACAAAGACCTGTAAAATAATAGTTACGGTCAATCACATTGTCGGGGGTTGGATGCGACATATGCCAAAGAATGGCTTATCATGGTGGGGGCGAGTAGAACGTCGCCGATGCCTGGAAACGGGATGAGGCGAAGACATGCACGCCGGCAAATCTTACCCAGTTTCAGGGTTCTCCGAGGAGATAATACCCCTACTGCTGCTCTACGGGGTCTCCACATGATCACTATGCCAAAGTGTTTACACGGTTGCTCCTTGAGCTGTTTCCTGGAGGTAGGAGAAGGCAAGGCTAGCTCCCTCCTTCCTATATCATCTGGTCTAGTGCTAATGGATTCCAACCCTTTGCATGGGTGCCCTGGGGGTTTATATAGGCCTACCACCCCCAGGGGTACAATGGTAATTCGGCTGGGCGCGGGCCCAGCCGTCAGTGCCTCCGGCCTCCGTCTTCTCCGCCGACTGCTGGGGCCCGCCGACTGGTGGGCCCCGTCGACTGGCTCGGTACGGAGCCGATAGGCCGCGTCCGCCGCGGGCGGGTCTTACCGGCTGCTGATTAGTGTAGCCGTGCTTCTAATGACGCGGGCTTGGTCATGGAGTCGTGACAACAGCCCTGCCGCTTGACGGGCGATCACTATTGCCACTCTCCGTCACATCTGGTTAATGGCGCGTGGGCCCCGGGGGAGGGGCTGGCCGACTCTCGGGGGCCGACTCCCAACGGGTCCGACTGGTGGCGCCCTTGCCGTCTTCTGGGGTCCCGCTGGCTGGTGGGACCCGCCGCCCCAGGGTCGTACAGACAAGCCGCCGTGGGCGCAGGATTTGGTCCACTGGTGCTGATGTCAGGGCCGGCATGGCAACAGTGCCACGCCCCACGGAGATCCCCGCGGGTACGGCGTACTGTGGCCATGCCTACCTCTGGAAAGGGGTGAGAGCAGGCTTCACTGTAGCCACTCCCCTGTCCTGTCCCTCTTGATGAGGACATGGGGTTTGTTGGAGTCGCGGGCCGACTCCCCAAGACCGGCTTCTCGGGAAGTCGTCAGTCAGAAGTCGGCTTATCCTGAAGTTGTTCCTGGGACTCGGCCGCGAGTGGCTAGTCGGTTGCCTTGCCGCTGACTTCTCAGAAGGCGGCTCTTTGTCCTGGGGTCTTGAGGGGCGCGGCCTGCCCCGATGTCTTGAAAGGTTCTGGGACTCGGATTAGCCTACCCGTGGCCCATTACTCCGACAGTAGTCCCCGAAGCTGATGAGGCGCCGCGGACGATCGGCCGAGGAGCCTCAGCAGTTTCTCTTTCCGGATGCCCGAGACATGGATCTTGCTTGACTTCTGCCAAGCCGACTAGAAGGAGTCGGACTCGCCCAACTCTGACTTGCACAATATTTCGAACGTCGCGGCGGGATCCAAGTAGCGTGCTGGCTAAGCTTCCAGGCTGCCGCCCGTTTTGGGCCTATCACGTGGCAACACGCGGCCGGGCCAGTCTGCCAGCCTACGCGCGTGATGGGACAGGCCCGTAGGCGGGGCCCGCCATTACCGCGCCTCGACGCTCGGGCGGATCCGCTGTGGCCTGAGCGGACGGTTGGGATTCCCGTGAAGTTACTGCGCGCAGTAACTTTTGTCGTGGAAACGTGGGGGTCGTGGGGTCATGGGCGCAGTAAATCCCACGACCGCCCCCTCAGCTTCGCAGCCCATGAGGCTATAAGTAGGGGGAGGAGGGAGGGCGCGGCAGAGCACGCGCGTCCCTCCTCCACGCTACTCCTTTCACTTCTTCTTCTTCTTCTTCCTCGCATCGCCGCGCGCCCAAGCTTTGCCGAACGCCGCGGCGACCCGCTCACGATGAGTTCTTCTTCTGCCGCCGCGCCTCCTTCGGTGCATTCCGGCACCTGGGATGGCTCAGAAGTCCATGACGACCACATCGAGTTCCTGCGCAAGACTCGTCGGCTCCCCGGTGAAGATTACGTGCGGGTACGCCTTGCACCGAGGGGGGAGATCTCTCCGGCGCCGGAGGAGGGCGAGCGGGTTATCTTCCGCTCGCACTGCCTGCGCGGATTGGGGCTACCGGCGAGCAGCTTCTTCCGCTCCTTTCTGGAGTTCTACGGCCTCCAGCCGCACCACCTCACGTCCAACACGGTGGTGCTGTTGTCCGCCTTTGTGGCCCTGTGTGAAGGCTTTCTCGGAGTCCTCCCCACCCTCGAGCTCTGGGGGGAGTTCTTCTACTCCAAGCTCGGCACCCAGGCTGCAGGCGTGCCGGCTCAGTGCGGCGCGTTCATCGCCGTGCGGAGGTCGGGGGCCGACAACCCCTTCCCCACCATGAAGTTGATAAAGTCGGTGAAGATGTGGCAGCGATCGTACTTCTACGTGAAGAGCGTCTTCGTGAAGGGCAATTGGGTCAACCTACCGGCTTTCGAAGCCGGCCCGCCGGCTGGGAGACTGCCCAACTGGTCGTACCGGGCCAAGTCGCTGATGCTTGCGGGAGCTGGCGCCATCACGCGACTCCGAGTGCTGACGCAGTCGGAGGGCTTGACTGGTCCGGACCTGCTGGCTGCCTTCGTGGCGCGCCGAGTTCTCCCGCTCCAAGGTCGCCCCCACATGATATGCCAAATGAGCGGGCACCGTGACCCGAATCGGATGTGCACCAAGGACATGCCTCACGAGGAGGTGGTCTACGTGGTGAACTACCTCTCAGACAGCAAGCTCCTGGAGGACTGGCGGTTCGGCAAGGAGCCGTACTCCCGCGCCAACCCCCCACCCACAGTGAGTTGCCTTTTCTTTCTTTCTTTGAATTGTCTTCTTTCTTGCCGAGTTTGTTTTATGCGACCTGACCAGTCGGCTTTGGTCAGAATCCCCTCCTCCATCCACCAGCCGGCACCACGGGGCCGGCCCGCGAGTTCCTTGCCGATCGGGCGGAGAGCGACGTCGACGACCCCGATCTGGGGGCGGCGGCTTTGGAAGACGACGCCGAGGGAGGAGGCGGCCCGCGGCTCGGGGCCAGTCCAAAGGACTGGCCTGATGATGATGAGGAGGTCGCCCCCCGCCACCGGCCAGGAGCTAGCTATCCCGGCGCGGGCTCTTCTGCCGCGTCGGGTGCTCCAGGCGGCGGGAAGAAGCGCAGGGCTGTGCCGACCTTGTTCGGCAGTCGGCCGAAGAAGCCCAAGAGTTCGGCTGCGGCGACCAAGCGGGACGAAGCGACCGCGAAGGCCAGCCGCTTCCGCAAGGAAGTAAAGAAGCCGCCACTGGTCTCCGCGTGAGTATTCCGTCTTAACGCTTTATTCTTTCTTTGTGACTTTGTCTGAGTCTTTTACTTGCTTCCCTCGCTTCAGGGCTCCCCTCACTCTTGAGAGGGTTGTCGCCGCCTCCGTCATGGGGTCAGCGGAGACGTCCGCCACCACTCGGCGGATTGACCCCGCCGCTGACCTCCGGGAGGCGGCGGAGCGGAACTCGCAGGAGAAGCGCAATGAGGAAGAAGCTGCCCGCCTGGAGAAGGTGGAGGCCGAGAAGGCGGAGGCCTCCGCCAAAAAGAAGCTGGCGGAGGCCGAAGCCACCGGCGCGACAAAGCGGCAAGCTGAGGAGGCCGCGCACCGCCAACGGCGGTGTTCGTCACCCCTCTGAACTCTGCGCCGCCGCCTCCGGAGTTCACGGGGCAGTCTGGGGAAGCTGGCGGCGAGAACCCCATCATGGAGAGGGAAGGCGGCGACTCCTCCATGCCGGACGTGATCGTTCCGCCGCCACCTCCACCGCCGTCTGGGAGCGCGCAAGGCAAATAGCCGGCGGACCCGCCGGTGCCGCCGACTGAAGATGAGGCCGTGGCAAGGCTACTCCTTCAAGTCGGCGCGCCAACGCGCCGCCGTCTTGAGAAGGCGACTTCGGCGCCACGCCCCCTGGAGGCCGGCACCGCCAGCTCGGCGATCCCAGATGCCGAAGCGACGAGCGCCGCGCCCATTGGGTGGGTGCGAGGAGGTGGCACGGGGCCGCTGAACCAGGCGCTTCTGGACGTCCAGATGAAGCTGCGAGCTGAGGGCGACGCCATCCAGAACTGCACCAAGGCGTACCTGGCATCGTGGGCAGCCGTCCGAGTATGCTTTCTCGTTGGTCCTTGTTTTCTTATTCCTCTCTGTGGGGGCGCGCCAGCGCACCCACTGGGTGTAGTCCCCGAGTTTCGGACCTACTGCTGAGCAGGCGGCCCGAAACTTTCAATTGGTGAGTTCCGGGTACTAACTTTTGTCTGAAATACTTGTCGCAGGACTACCACAACCTCCGTGTCACTGCCTTCAACCACAACGTTGAAGAGCTGGGCAAGCGGACCGCCGACTTGTCGGAGAGCCGGAGTGAGTCCTTTTTCTTCTTTGCGGGGGCGCGCTGGCGCACCCGCGGGCTGTAGTCCCCGAGATTCGGGCCGACTGCTGAGCAGTCGGGCCGGATCTCCCCGGCAACCTCCTTTATTGATGACTTAACGCCTTCTTTCTTCCTTCTCTTCAAAAGCCAACGCTGCTCTTCAACAGCAGCTGAGCAAAGCCAACTCCGCGTTGCGCGCCAAGGAGGAGGAGTGCGGCAAGCTCGCCGCAGAGCGCGATCAGCTGGCCGCACAATTGGCAGAGCAGCAGGATCTGCTCAAGAAGACGCAGAAGGAGGCGGAAGAAACGGAGACCGCCTCCTGGCCGAGTTCGCAAGCGAGCGCTCCTCCTGGTTTGACAAGGAGGCATCGCTGGCCTCCGGCTTCCATGAGATTGAAGACATCGTTGATTGTGAGTTTCTTTACTTTCTTTCTTCAAGCTGCCGATTATAAGTCGTGCCGACTCCTGATTTTTGACTTGCTTCTTCATTCTTTCCGTCTTGGCAGACTTCTTCCCTGGGCACTCGCAGGCCGCCATCCAAGCCATCGAGGCTGACCATGAAGGTCGGAGGGAGGAAGGCGCAGAGATCGCCGCCGACGCCCCCCGAATCCTTGATGAGCATATCCTGAGCATCGAGGCTCGCCTTCGGCCGGCTCACCGGATGCTGCGCCGGCTTCAACGTGTCGGCGCCCAGGCGATTGTTGCCTTGTTGCCAGACATGCAAGCTCCGCGCACCCCCAGTCGGACTGTCGACTGGCTGGAGGTCGCGGCTGGTCATCTTGAGGCCTGGAAAGGTTCCTCGGCCCGAGCTGGAGCGCGCCGGGCCTTGGAGTTCGTCAAGGCTTGGTATCCGGGGCTGGACCTAGACCGGCTGGCCACACTCTGGTCAGAGGCCCAGCCGGAGCTGGCAGCCGCGGAAGACGCCCTCGTCAAGCGTGCCGCGGCGATCGCCGAGTACACCGACACCAGCATCTTCGTCCCCAAGCGGGCTGAAGACGGCGAGGAGGTACCGCCGGAGTGGGTTGGGATGAACCCAGACTACGGCGAGGACTCGGCGGAGGTGATCGGCTCCAGCGTCGAGGAGGAAGGCGAGGCGGAGGACGGAGGCGAGACGGAAGTACCAGAAGACGGAGCGGACGGCCAGCCTCAGCTCGACCGTGCCTCCAGCAACGAGCCGCGTGCGACCAAGTCGACTGCCGCCGGAGGCGATCAAGCCGAGACTGCCCAGCCGGCCGCCCCAACGCCCAACGCTGTCGTCTCCTCCGACCCTCCGAATCCGTTTGCCGCTTCCTAAGCTGCCATCTTTATTTTATCTGCTTTAGTAGTCTTTGAAGAACTTGTTAATTCGCACAATTCCACCCGCGGGGTGTATTTTGAACTTCTGCTCGAAGATTCGGCCAAGGGCCTATGTTATGTAAATATTTATCCGAATTCTATCTTTTCTTGCTCATTGCTCTTTTGGCTTTTTTCTTTGCCGCCTTCTCTTAATTGCCGTCTTGCCAGTCGGACAGCCGCTCTGCGGACTGCCGTTGAATCAAATGCTTGGCTACTTTGGAAAGGCAAGTACTTAGCCATTTTAGAGTTTTTGAGCAAGTTGAATAGAAGGCGGTGAGCCGACTGCTTAATAGTCGGTTTGCGAAAAGAAAAAAGGAAGGCTGGAAGTCGGCTTAAGCTATGTTTTATGCTTTGAATCCTTAGCCATTTTTCATGCGAACGCCCATTCTACCTTACTCCTACCCATCGTACAGTCGCTCTGCGAGCTGCGGCTTCTGACAAGAGATGGCTTAGGCGCCACACACTACTTGTCCGGCTGCAGGAAGCATTTCATAGTGCAAGGCGGCAAGTCCCCGGGCCGACCTGTCGAGCCCGGTGCCAAGCGGCATAACAAAGAGTAACATACTCGTAGGCATCATTTTTATCATATAGACAAAAGAGGGCAGTCCCCGAACTCGTCTCGGGGGGCCCGAAGTCTTGGTACTTTAATACAAAAGGTAACGTGATACATACTGCATCAGCTGTAAAATCTTCGAAGGAGATTTGCATTCCATGGCCGCTCTGTCTCTTTGCCGGAGTCGTCCCTCTTGCGTGCTCGGGGCTTCTGAGCGTCAATCAGGTAGTAGGAGTCGTTGTCCAGCACTTTGCTGATGATGAAAGGGCCTTCCCAAGGCGCCGACAGCTTGTGCTGGCCGGCTGTTCGCTGGATCAGTCGGAGCACAAGGTCGCCCTCTTGGAAAGATCTCGGCCTGACCTTCCTGTTATAGTATCTGCGCAGGCTCTGCTGGTAGATGCTGGACCGGCTGAGTGCCAACAGCCGGCCCTCTTCCAGCAGGTCGACGCCGTCTTGTCGTGCTTCTTCTGCTTCTTCCTCAGTGTACATGGTGACTCGCGGGGAATCGAACTCTATGTCCGTTGGGATGACGGCTTCAGCACCGTAGACGAGGAAGAAGGGCATGAAGCCGGTTGACTTGTTTGGAGTCGTGCGCAGACTCCAAAGGACGGCTGGCAACTTGTCGAGCCAGCAGCCAGCCGAGCGCTCCAGAGGCTCGATCAGTCGGGGCTTGATACCGGATAGGATGAGGTTGTTTTACCCGCTCCACCTGGCCGTTTGACTGTGGATGGGCGACGGATGCTAGGTCCAGTCGGATGCCCAATGTCGCACAGAAACGGGCCAAGGCGCCTTTGGCAAAATTTGTGCCATTGTCGGTGATGATGTTGTGTGGTATGCCGTACCGAATTGTGATGTCGGAGATGAAAGTCACGGCAGTCGGACCGTTCAGTTTCTTGATTGGCTTCGCTTCTATCAACTTGGTGAACTTGTCCACTGCGACAAGTAAGTGAGTTAAGCCACCTCGTGCCGTCTTGAATGGTCCCATCATGTCTAGACCCCAAACTGTGAAAGGCCAGGCAATGGGGATGGTCTTGAGTGCAGAAGCCGGCTGATGCGGCTTGGAGCGAAACTTCTGGCACCCTTTGCATTTTCGGACCAATTCCTTGGCCTCTTCTAAGGCTGTTGGCCAAAAGAAACCGTGTCGGAAAGCTTTGGCGAAGAGTGCTCTTGAAGCCGCATGGTGGCCGCACTCGCCTTGATGGATGTCTTTGAGAATTGCTTGGCCTTGCTCTGGCTCTACGCAGCGCTGGTAGACACCAGTGACGCTGCGCCTGACCAGCTCTCTGTTGACTATGGTGTAGGCTGCCGCTTGGCGTTGTACTTGCCGAGCTAAAGTCTCATCAGTCGGCAGATCTTTGCTCACCAGAAATTTGAGGATGGGCTGGGCCCATGAGGGTGCTGCTATTTCTTCGACTGCCAGAACTGCGACTTGGACGAGGGCGGTTGGGCTGGGAGGCGGCGGGTTGGAGTCAACAACCGCTTGCTGGGTTAATGAAGTCCCCGGGCCGACTGGCGCGGCTCTTAGGCCGAGTTCTGGAGTCTTCGAGCCCGCCGCCGCAGTCCCCGGGCCGGGTTCTGCAGTCCCTGGGCCGGCCTCGACTGTGGCGGCTTTGGAGCCATCTGCCAAAATCCCCGTACCGTCTGCCGGGGCTCTGGAGTCGGATCCGACTTCTTCGGGAGGAGCCGGCACGAAGATGGAGTCTAATTCTGGTGAAGGCTTGACAGACGGCTTGAGGAGGCGTTGAAGGGCGACGCCGGATGGTATTGCTTGGTGGGTAGAGCCGATTCGTGCCAAGGCGTCTGCTTGGTCGTTGTCGTTTCTTGGCACATGGAGGAACTCGCACCCCTCGAAATACCCACTGAGTTACTACACGAGGAAACGGTAACTCGCCATATTTGCATCTTTGGCGTCCCAGTCGCCAGACGACTGCTGGACCACTAAGTCCGAGTCGCCATAACACAGGATCTGGCGAATGCCGAGTTCTTTGGCAAGCCGGAGCCCGTGAATGAGCGCCTCGTACTCGGCGAC
Source organism: Triticum dicoccoides (assembly GCF_002162155.2). Lineage (NCBI taxonomy): Eukaryota > Viridiplantae > Streptophyta > Magnoliopsida > Poales > Poaceae > Triticum > Triticum dicoccoides. The sequence continues at coordinate 164,885,301 of NC_041388.1, forward strand.
GTTGTTGGAAGCGGCAAAATGGATTTGCAGTGCGTATTTGAGCTTGTCGCCTTTAGGAGAAGTGAGGACAACGTCGGCTCCCAAGCCGGTGCGCATCTTGGAGCCGTCGAAATGCATCCGCCAATGGGTGGAGTCGGGCGCTGGAGGTAGGTACTGGGTCTCGGCCCAGTCGACGAGAAAGTCGGCCAGTGCTTGTGACTTGATGGCGGTGCGGGGCTGGTAGTGGATGGTGTAGGGAGCCACTCTATGGCCCACTTGGCCACTCGGCCAGAAGCATCTCGGCTTCCGATGATCTCGGCAAGTGGGGCCGTGCAAACCACAGTGATTGGATGCTCTTGAAAGTAAGGCTTCAATTTCTTGGCGGCAAAGTGCACGCCATAGCACATCTTCTGGTAGTGGGGGTAGTTCTGCTTGGAGGCCGACAGTACTTCGCTCAGGTAATATACCGGTCTCTGGACAGGTAGTGCCTTGCCTTCCTCCTTGCGTTCCACTACAATGACCGTGCTGACTACCCGGCTGGTGGCGGCGATGTACAGGAGCATAGGTTCCTTAGGAGTCGGAGCCGCCAGAACGGGTGGAGTAGTCAGCATCTTCTTCAACTGGAGAAAAGCTTCGTCCGCCTTGTGGTTCCACTCGAAAAAAGTGGTCTTCTTCATGAGCTGGTATAAGGGGAGAGCTTTCTCGCCCAGCCGACTGACGAATCGGCTGATGGACACCAAGCAGCCGGTGAACTTTTGCACGTCCAGCAGTCGGCTGGGTACCTTCATCCTCTCAATGGCCTTGATCTTTACGGGGTTGCATTCTATGCCGCGTTTAGAGACCAGGAAGCCAAGGAGTTGGCCGGTTGGTACTCTGAAGACGCACTTCTCGGGATTGAGCTTGATCTGGAATCGGCGCAGGTTCTCAAAGGTCTCCTTGAGGTTTTCCAGCAGTGTTCCACGCTTTTCCGTCTTCACCACCACATCGTCCACGTAGATGTGGGCGTTTCTCCCGAGTTGCTTGAGGAGGCACTTCTGCATGCAACGCTGAAAGGTGGCGCCGGCATTCCTCAAGCCGAACGTCATGGTGAGGTAGCAGAAGGCTCCAAACGGCATGATGAAGGCGGTCTTCAGTCTGTCAGCCGGGTTCAGCTTGATCTGGTGATATCCTGAATATGCATCCAAAAAGCTCAACAGCTCGCATCTGGCAGTGGAGTCTATCACCTGATCAATTCTTGGTAGAGCAAACGGGTCCTTGGGGCAGGCCTTGTTGAGGCTTGTGTAGTCAATACACATTCGCCACTGCTTGTTCTTCTTCAGTACCAGGACCGGATTGGCTAGCCACTCTGGAAAGAACACTTCCATAATGAAGCCGGCTGCTAGGAGTCGGGCTATCTCTTCTCCGACAACTCTTCTCTTTTCTTCTGATAGACGGCGCAAGGGCTGCCTGACCGGCTTTGCATCAGATCGGACATGTAACTTGTGCTCGGCGAATTCCGTCGGTACACCTGACATGTCTTTGGGGGACCATCCGAAGATGTCCCGATTCTCACGGAAGAAATCGACGAGCTCGCCTTCCTATTTGCTGTCGAGGTTTGCGCCTACGACAGCGTACCTCTCTGGGTGCTCCGGATCCAAGGGTATCTGCTTTGTCTCCTTGGCCGGCTTGAACGAACCCTCAGCCTCCGACTCCTTTGGGTTAGGCGACACCTCTAGCTGCTTGCCGGCCATCGCCACAACCCGGTCAAGGAGCCGCTTCTCGGCCGCGATCACCAGGGACTCGGCCAGCCGACTACTCTCAGCCGCACAGGCAGACGACTTCCGGTACTCGCCGGCTACGGTCAGAATCCCCCTGAAACTGGGCATCTTCATTTTGAGGTAGGCGTAGTGGGGGACCGCCATGAACTTGGCCAGGGTGGGTCGGCCAAGTAGTGCATGCTATGGGCTCTCGAGGTCCACCACCTCAAACCAAACTAACTCTCGGCGGAAGTGATCTTTGTCTCCAAAGAGGACGTCCATCAGGATCTTGCCGATTGGTGAGCAGGAAAGCCCAGGAACAATATCGTGGAACACAGTCCGGCTGCTCTGAAGCTGTCTTTGCTTAACTCCTAATTTCTCCATGGTGTCCTTGTACAGGATGTTGATGATGCTGCCTCCGTCTATCAGAACTCGCGAGAAACGAGCAGCTCGTCTATCCGTGGCAAAGGTGGCATCCAAGACCAAGGCATAAGAGCCCGGACTCGGCATCACCTCTGGGTGATCAGCCCTGCTCCAGCTAATAGGCTTCTCGGACCAATGCATGAACTCTGGCGTCTCTGATGCTACTGCATTCACCTCTTGTTGCTGTAACCGCCTGCTGCGTCGATCATCAGCCATGCTGGTAAATATCACGTAGGCTCCGTGCTCTTCGGGATACTCGTCTTGTACTGCACCGACTGGCCTGACAGCCGGCTGCTGGGGCGGAGGCGAAGGTGGATGCCCAGCAGGCGGGGGAGGTAGGAGGCCATCTCCTTTGGCGATCCTGGTGAGCCAGTGGCACTTCCGGGTGGTGTGATTCGACGGCTTTGCGCCGCTATGGAACTTGCAAGGACCATCCAGAGTCTGCTCGTATGAGAAAGTCGGCAACTAGTTGGGCTTGCCACCTTTCTGTCGCTTGGGTGGAGGCTGCCCATCCGGCTGCTGGGCTTCAACTGTCGCGACCTGCCGGCTGCTGGAAGCCAGCTACGGGGCCTTGCGCTTGTGGTCGTTCTGCTGTTGCCGCCGACTGGCGTCTCCTACCGGAGTTCTTGGAGCCTGAGGGGCCACTTTGCCAGTTGCGCTAACTTGAATCTCCGCCTTCATGGAGGAGCCGGCTGTGGCATACTTGTCTGCTATGATCAGCAACTCGTCGAGGGTTTCTGACTCGTCGCAGAGGAGCTTGTGCTTGAGGAGGGTGCCTTCTCTGCACCCGGCGGTGAAGTACTTGATAGCCTGCACCTCGTGCAGGCCCTCGCAGGAGTTCCGAAGCTCGGCCTAACGCGTGAGGTAGTCGCGAGTCGACTCGTTGGGATCTTGCATGCACAAGGAAAGCTGACGAGGCTTGGGAGGACGCTTGTACGTGCTGGTGAAGTTGCGGACGAATACTTCGATGAAGTCGACTCAGCTGTTGATGCTGCGGGGCTTCAGGCTGTTCAGCCATGTCCGGGTCGTGCCCTGGAGCATGAGCGGAACGTATTTTACGGCGACACGCTTGTTGCAGTTCGCTATGTTGACAGCTGTGGAGTAGTCGACCAGCCAGTCCTCCGGCTTCACGGAGCCGGTGTACTTGGGCGTGTCTCTTGAGAGCGTGAACCCTTTGGGAAAGGGCTCGTCTCGAATGCGGGGCCCGAAACAAGGCAGACCCAACTCGTCTTCTTCTTCCAGCGCCAGGGATCGGTGAAGTCGGTCGATCCGGTGGCGGGCGTCGTTTTCCCCGACTCCCTCTCGGCGGCCAAGGCAGTCGCCAAGAGTCGGATGATCAACAGGCGATGGGGAGACTCGCCTTTCCTTGCGAGGAGGAGGAAGCGGACAGTCGTCCCGTCGTTCTTCTGCTCTCGGGCGGCCGTCTTGGTCGCGCTCTATGGTAATGTGAGTCCGACTGTGGCTGACAGTCGGATCTTTGTCTTTCCTTCCTCGGGCGCCGCCAGTCGGCGTCCGAGACGTCGCGCCTTGATCTCGGCGAAGGTCGTCGTTTTGCCGCTGCGGCGCCTTCGTGTGGCAGTTGGCCCCGTTCTGTGCGGCAGCCGCGTCGAGGAGCCACTGGACTCGCTCCATCATCAGGCGGCGCTCTTCGCCCTCGAAGTTGTCCAGCTCGTCCGCCGCCGCCTGGGCGGCTCGAATGTTCTCCGCAGGCGTAGCGTACACAGGGCGACTTGCCCCGAACAGGTTGGCGATGGCCACGCCGCGCTGCTGGACCGCGCCAAGGCGGCTGGGCCCAGCTGAGGCTGGCGAGCCACCAACAGCGCGATCTATCTCACGCTGGTAGGCTTCTGACAAGCGTCTCATGCTAGCCAGCTTCTTCGCGCCTTCGACGAGTTGAAGGCGGCGCGCCTCCAACGTCTCCGCGTCAGCGTCTTCCGGAATGGGCACAGTCAGGTCTTGTAGTGCCGCGCCAAGTGGGTCATGCGCTCCTCCGCCGGGAGGCTCGTCATGACTGATGACGAGCACCTCGGTGACGGTGCTTCCGTCGCTCTCCGCGCGAGGGAGAGGTTCGTCGTAGACCACCACGTTGGTGGGGAACGCGTCGAGCGACGCGGTGTCGGAGTCGACCAGCATCGGGTCGGTGGAACCTACAGACTTCAAGTCCACGGCAGGCTCGCCGGCGACGTGGAGTTGGTCGAGGAGGCCCGCGAGGAGGCTCTCGGGGCCACCCGCGCCTGCGTTGGATGCAGGTTCGTCGGAGAGGCGAACCTCACCGACAAGTTCAGCGAGGCAGCTGGATGCGCAGGCGATCTCAACGCCGTGCAGCGCGTCAGCGCAAACTCCGTCTGGCGTGCCTGGCTGGCTGCGCTCGCCAGGGAGGGAAAGGGTTCTCGTCCAGAGCAGGTCTCCGGACGACGGTGCACCAGGCCCCACGGTGGGCGCCAAATGTCGGGGGTTGGGTGCGACATATGCCAAAGGATGGCTTATCATGGTGGGGGCGAGTAGAACGTTGCTGGTGCCTGGAAACGAGATGAGGCGAAGACATGCACGCCGGCGAATCTTACCCAGCTTCAGGGCTCTCCGGGGAGATAATACCCTTACTGCTACTCTACGGGGTCTCCGCATGATCACTATGGCGAAGTGTTTACACGGTTGCTCCTTGAGCTGTTTCCTGGAGGTAGGAGAAGGCAAGGCTAACTCCCTCCTTCCTATATCATCTGGTCTAGTGCTAATGGATTCCAACCCTTTGCATGGGTGCCCTGGGGGGTTTATATAGGCCTACCCCCCAGGGGTACAATGGTAATCCGGCTGGGCGCGGGCCCAGCCATCAGTGCCTCCGGCCTCCATCTTCTCTGCCGACTGCTGGGGCCCGCCGACTGGTGGGCCCTGCCGACTAGCTCGATACGGAGCCGACAGGCCGCGTCCGCCGCGGACGGGTCTTGTCGGCTGCTGATTACTGTAGGCGTGCTTCTAATGACGCGGGATTGGTCATGGAGTCGTGGCAACAACCCTGCCGCTTGGCGGGCGATCACTATTGCCACTCTCCGTCACATCTGGTTAATTGCGCGTGGGCCCCGAGGGAGGGGCTGGCCGACTTTCCGGGGCCGACTCCCAACGGGTTCGACTGGTGGCGCACTTGCCGTCTTCTGGGGTCCCGCTGGCTGGTGGGACCCGCCGCCCCAGGGTCGTACAGACAAGCCGTCGTGAGCGCAGGATTCGGTCCACTGGTGCTGATGTCAGGGTCGGCATGGCAACAGTGCCACGCCCCACGGAGATCCCCACGGGTACGGCGTACTGTGGCCATGCCTGCCTCTGAAAAGGGATGGGAGCACACTTCACTGTAACCACTCCCCTGTCATGTCCCTCTTGATGAGGACATGTAGTTTGTTGGAGTCGCGGGCCGACTCCCCAAGGTCGGCTTCTCGGGAAGTCATCAGTCAGAAGTCGGCTTATCCTGAAGTCGTTCTTGGGACTCGGCCGCAAGTGGCTAGTCGGTTGTCTTGCCGCCGACTTCTCAGAAGGCGGCTCTTTGTCCTGGGGCCTTGAGGGGCGCAGCCTGCCCCGATGTTTTGAAAGGTTCTGGAACTCGGGTTAGCCTATCCGTGACCCATTACTCCCCATTACTCCGACACACATGCACTTTCACATCTCAAGAGTGAATGCCTGCTACTGCAGTCGGCTCAAGGAAACATCTTGGAAAACACTACGCTCCGTCCAGTTTCACAGACAAAGCAGAGATGAATCAAAATACAACACCGCGATATAAGTGCAAGATGTCAGCGTTCGCGCATACCACACCAAGATGTCCAGCGTTAACTAAATCTCGACAGATGGCGTTGCAATACCAAAACGCATGAAATTACAATGTACAGCACAAGGTCAGTTCTGCCTGATGGTTACAATCAACACCCAGGCACCAGATAAGCTCCTACAGAACAAATGAACCGTCTTGTTTCAGAATTTCTGGAAGACTGGAATGTACTCTCACCGGTTCCTCGTGTTAAGTGTTCATTAGGAGCCAGATGTCGAAACATGTGTGCGACAAGTTAACCAACTGCATCATTGGGATTCCCTTGAAAAAGAAAATCAGTGCCAGGCACCAGTTTCAGTGCAGGTTATTAATGAAATGATTAACAGCTCTCCCAGTGAGCAGACACGGTAGTAATATACCTGGCCACATGTGAGATGTTGATGACAAGCTCTAAATAGTCCTAGTTTCTACCAGATTCACATCCTCATCAATAAATAGTAGCACAGCCGTCATGACAAGCCTGAAAAGACGTATCATATATATTAACAATTATATTTGGCAACAAGCATCCCTAGCGTGCAAGTGGCAGAAAACTAAGCTTGAACAAATGCTGAATTAAGTATAGCACAAACCCAGGATTATATGCATAGCACAACTGGTAAGTGGTAACAAGGAGAAGAGGATCATGAAGGAAACCTCTATAATACTAATATATTTCTACTATTTTTTCATTATTGCTGGGCTGAAAACATGTGGACGTAAACCTAGAGGTGGGGAGCCGAGCAGGATCCATGATTGCAGGCTGAGGTGCTCCCCGCCACGTCGCTTCATGCAGCAGACAAGTACCGTCTGAGCCAAATCAAACCTCCTGGTGTTTCATGGCCTCAACTTGTCTGATGCCGACTCCAGTTCTAGCAGGAATAGCAGCAGGAAGGACAGGATCAATGGCGGGGCTCATCAGCAGAACAAAAGCACCCAGGAAGTGTGTGAGAATGACAACCCTGCAGTTGCACAATATCTGGCAGAGAAGTTCCAGAACAGACTCCCGGACAGTCCGCGATCTTGTGAGCTTAGTGCAAGCTCAATCCCCATGTATTTTTTTCTTTGTGAAACTAGGTAGTCGAAAGATAGGATGAGAAGATATCAATCTCATCTAGGTTTAAGTGGTTTCGAAGGATTAAATGGTCTTAGTGGAGCTTTAGCTCTTTTCTGGCATGAATTTATGCCAAGACAATGTGAAGGCTATGGATGTACGGTATATTGATCCTTACTCCTTGGAGGCTCACCCGCATCTACGGCGAGTCCCAGACGGAGGACCGACATCGCATGTGGTCACTTCTCAGTCATCTTCACCACTAAGCGGACATGCCGTGAGCAGTGATTGCAGATTTCAACGAGGCCATGTGGGGCTTCAAACATTTCTCCAAGACTCCTCGCTCGGCAGGTCAGATGATTAACTTTCGTGATGTTTTGGAGTTATGTGGTCTCGGTGGTCTTGGTTTTTCAGGTCTGCCATACACTTATGATAACCAGCGATCCAGCCGAGCAAACGTCAAAGTTCGGCTCGACCAGGCAGTGGCAAACAACCAATGGCATGACTTGTCTTGGAGGCAGGTGTTAAGCACCTGGTTGCTCCTTTGTCAGACCATGCACCGATCCTCCTAAGGTGCTTGGCCAAGTTACAACAGGAGAATGTGGGTAAGAGGTGCCGCCGCTATGAAGTTGCTTGGAAGCGTGACCCAGCGCTGCCCGAGGTGATCATGCAAGCCTGGTCAGCGGCCGGTGCCATGGGCAACCTTGGTGACGTGGCGGCGGCGCTAGGCGAGCTCATGCACGCATTGCATGGGTGAAGGAAAAAGAAATTCATAAATCCCATACTCGTCTTGAGGAACTAATGGCTATGAACGCAGATCAGAGGACTATTCGGGAAGCTACAGATCCGGCACTGTGTGCAGATCAAGTAGGTGGTGTCGCGTGCGCGGAAACAGGATAAAATCCCTTGATGATAGTGGCGTGGTGCAGCAGGACAGCGCCATCATGGCTAATATGGAGACAGATTACTTCATAAATTTGTTTACTGCTGATCCAGCGCTGTGTGTAATTGACCTTATCAATGCGTGTTACTGACAATATGAATGAAGGTCTGTGTGCAGAGCTTTCTGATAAGGAGATTGCTGACGCAATTTTCCAGATAGGCCCGCTCAAAGCCCCTGGACCAGATGGATTTCCGGCGGGATGTTTCAGAGAAACTGGGCAATAATGAAGGACCAAGCAATTGCTGGTGTTAAGCAATTTTTCCGGTCAGGAGTTGTGCCTGAAAGGGTGAATAACAATGCCATTGTCCTCATCCCAAAAGTTGATAATCCGGTAAAACTCACTGATTTCAGTCATTTATAAGGTGGTGTCGAAGTGCTTAGTTAACAGGTTGAGGTCAATTCTTGATGAGATCATATCGGCAGTACAAAGTGTTCTTGTGCTAGGAAGAACGATAACAGATAATGTGTTGGTTGCGTTTGACTGCATACATCATATCCAGCAGGAGAAGGATCCAGCAGAGTTTCTGCGCCTATATGCTGTGGGCCACTCAAAGGCAAATGATCAGGTTAATTAGGTTTTCTTGAAGTGGACGATGCAAAAGTTGGGTTTCGTTGACCGATGGATGAACTGGATTATACTCCTACTTGTGTCACCTCGGTTAGATACACTGTCAAATTTAATGGCACCCTCTTGGATTCGTTCGCGCCGTCGCGTGGGCTACAGCAAGGTGACCCTCTCTCTCCGTTCTCGTTCCTGTTTATTGCTCATGGACTTTCTGCCTTGTTACAGGATGGTGAGTTAAAGGAAATTTTACTTCCCTGAAGGTATACCGGCGTGCTCTTGGTATCTCTCACTTCTTGTTCGCCAATGATACATTGCTCTTCTTTAAGGCAGAAGCACAACAAGCGGAGAAGGTCCATTCTATCATCATGGCTTATGAAGGCGCTGCTACTCAACTTACTGACCCAGCCAAATGCAGTATTGATGCGGAGCATCCTACGGTCATCCCCATGGACCTACCTTCGTCTCCCACGACACCACGTGGACCAATGACAAGAGCTCGAGCAAGGGCTATCGAATCCAAGATGAACTCGCTCCTCTCCGGACTACCACTTTCTACATGTGAGACATGGCTACTACCTCAAACGGAGACCCTATGTGTGATTAGGTACTTAGAGGGAAGCCACAGGGCAACTACATCCAACGGACAAGACGGCGAAGACACCCACTACAAGGACCTGGAGGAAAAGCTGCTGAAAGTTTACATCCACCGGACAAGGACGAGTTCTGGGAGCATTTCAAGAGCTCCGACGAGGAGTCAAGGAGTAGTTTCATCTTCGAGTAGTAGTTGTGTGAACTAGTAGTAGTCGTCGGAGTAGTAGTTTGATGGATGTAGTGGTTTGAACTAGTAGCCCTTCAAATTAGAATTATGTTTAATTGTGTTTTAATTAGAACTATGTTTAATTATGTTTGAAATGAAGTACTAGTTGAACAAACTATGTTTGAATTATGTTTGAAATGAAGTAGTATTTGAAGTTTCTAACTCTTACATCTCCAGTTTGCATCACCTATTGGAGTTGCACTTTTAGATCTCCGTTTTGCATCATCTGTTGGAGTTGGCCCTTTTATGGAGATGCAAAAAGCACTTTTTGGAGATGTAAATTTTAACATCTCCTGTTTTACATCTCCAAATTTGCATCTTCTATTGGAGATGCTCTTAGCAAGATGGTACGTAACTTCTAGTGGGGATCGTCAGAGGGGAAGCAAAAAACACACTAGCAGGCTTGGCCTAAAATCTAGAAGCATAAACTCAATGATGGTTTCGGATTCCGTGACTTCACAGTGTTCAACCAAGCACTGCTAGCTCGCAAGCTTGGAGACTTCTAACCAAACCCGAGAGTCTGTGCGCAGGTTTTAAAAGCTCGATATTATCCAAAGGGGCAGCTGGCGGATACTGTCTTTTCAGTAATGCATCGGTCACATGGCAAGCGATCCAGTATGGATTGGAGCTGCTGAAAATGGGGCTGATTTGGCGGGTGGGCAGCAGAGCGCAAATCCACATCTAGAGGGATCGGGTGGCTGCCACGCGAGCCGTCGGGCGAGCTCCTCAGGCCCCAAGGGACATGCTGGCTAGGACGCGGCGGCTAAGACACGACGCAGACCTGCTGGATGCCAATGGCGCCTGGCGGGTGGATGTTCTTCCACTTCCTCTCGGTCGACGTCGACGCTATCATCCGCATCAATACCTCTCCACGTGTCCCCGGTGACGTCCTCGCCTTGGCCCCGAAGAAATCCGGTGTCTTCTCAATTCGTTCAACATAACACTTTTGCCATGGACGAGCATGAGCGTCCGTTGGCAAGTGCTTCGAGTAGGGCAACGGATGGTCATCGCGTTACCTGGAAGACCATATGGGGGTGCCCTACTCCCCCTAAGGTATGCGTATTTGCCTGGTGGCTGGTCTCAAATTCTCTTGCCACTTGGGCCAATAAATTCTCTCGCAATTTGGAATCTAATGATCTGCCCATGTGGAACGCGAGAATGGTTACCATGCTATGTGCAGATGCCCGCGGGCTAAGGACTGTGGTCGAGGATGTCCGCAAAAAGTGGCCGGAATGACTATTCGGCGTGTAGGATCAGTTGTCAGAAGCCAGCCGCATGGTACTGTTGATGGTCCTTTAGCACACCTGACATGCCCGGAATGAGATCACACATGATAAGCACCGCCTCCGACTGAAGCATCCCGACGGTTTCTCAACAGCTACATAAACTTGCTGTTGTGTCTCAAGCAGTTCCCTCAAGATGATCCGACCAAAGGCAAAATGGTTCTCCGGGTGGACAGCGAACGACTCGGTTCGAAACCTCACACGCAGCCTGGGAGCTAATACAGGAGAGGACTTGCGCTGGGTGCGGCTGCCGGATGGATGGGCCAAACTCAACACGGACGGCAGCTATTTCGCCACTGACGGCTCCGCTGGCTGTGGCATGGTCCTTCGTGACTCTGCCGGTGAGATTATCTACACGGCCTGTAGGCAGCTCTTCATATGTGATAATGCACTTGAAGCTGAATTAGAAGCGTGCAAGGAAGTACTAAGAAAAAGGACAGACCCAGTGCCTAAGGGTCCCACGCCAGATGGGGTCTCGGGAAGGATCACACGAGGCAAGCTCCGCTACACAGTGCAATGCAGAGAGACGACGTCGGACCCCGGACCTCTTGGCAAAAGTGGGGAGTACTTCACAACTGCAGAGGGCACTAGGGTAAGACAATATACAAGGGTTTTTTATAATGTCCTAGGTTGTGTGTGACTGACTTAGAAGTAGATAGAAGGATAAAGAAAGCGATAGGTGTTAATTGTGCGTTTCGCCACGCATAGCGCTTATCTAGCCTAAGTGCACGCCTAGGCGTGCTTAAGCGCACGACTAGCACAATTAAGCGCTAGACATTTTGTTGTCGCCTAGCACCTAGGCAAGCTTATGCGCTCGCCTAGGCGCGCTTTTTTTTCACTGGATAGAACCATGTTTTAAGACTAGCATATGAATGCATTTGCAGAAACAATTTACCCAATCATAAATATGATAAATTAAATTAAATAGTCTGAAAACCAAACCTGTAAATGGATATAATAAATAATGCGAAGTAGAAGGCAAGCTTGATCATCCTGTACTTCTTCTCTCCATGTAACTGTCGGAATATCTCAGTAACATCTATAAGATGTTTCCGATTCATATACCTGATAAAAAAACTATAATTATATTCCTTTAACTATCATGACACAGAACATGAAAGCACAGGATGAAAAGGTAAATGGAAGTAAAATATGCAGAATGAATGCCTTGCATAGGCAATTGTACTTAGATCACATTACAAAGGTATATGCAAACATCTATTTTGTTTTCTTAATAAAAAGTTATTACAGGAATTAGTGGTTACTACCCGCATATGCATTCTCATTTTTATATACAAGAAGCAGATTACCAGTATAGATTGGGTATCTTACAAAAGTACATTTACTCTTCTCAATAGAACAAGCTCCAATGCCAATAAAGCACTTTATTTCAGGTGTCAAGTCTCAACTGATCAACTGAGGAAAAAGAGATCCAAAATGACTGAGAAAAACAGATTTAAAAAAATTGAGGCATTACTGTCCCTCTACTTGGGACTTGTGTGTCTACCAATAGGTAAAAGATATTTAATGCAACTTCAATAATTTTCACGTTTGGAGTCACTTTGCACCATTCAGGTTCATCCTCTTAGATGGATTATTTATTAAGAGCTGTGCATAGTTAATAGCTGTTTCCTGCTGTACTGCTTGTATTGGACTTTGTTTCTATTTCCTTTATGCTAAAATTAGTTGTCTCCCTAGAAGACACTTATCTCTTTGATGTATAGCAACGACTTGTAAATGCCCAACAATATCAATTAAGCAGACCAACAACAGGGAGATGTTATTTCTGTGTTGTAATTACAAACAAGGCTCTGTGGGTCAGATTAGAAACATAAACTAGAGCAAGGTTAAGAAGTTTCTGCATTAATCCTAGGATAACTATATGCTTAGAGTCAGTGAAGGTTAGTGCAAGGCAAACAATGTCTAATGGTTCTTTCATAGTGCGGAATGGTAAAAAGGAAATGATTCATGTCAAGATTAAAGCACATATAGCAGGTACGTTGTAGAGTAGATGTTATCATATTATGACAACAACAAAAGAATGAATACAAGCCAGACACAACATTGTTACTAGGGCATATATGCATACCATTTCTTGTCTAAAAGCGTAAATGCCAGGCCAATATGTTAAACATGGAAGGTCATGAAGAACAATAAAACATGAATAGCCCGAAATGAGAGAGCAACTACAAATGATCAGCCTCCGGATCATTTAAAAAAGTTCTTTTTACAGAGCACTTCCATAATATGTTTCTATCCTTCACTATTTCATGAAGATGATAAATACTTTAGTAAACATTTAATTTCCAAAACTAATTATGTACACTGGAATTCCACAATGATAGAGGCATTACAGATTCCTCCCCAAATGAACAACTAATCTGAGATATAAAGTAATCCACATAAATAATAGCAATACAACAGGGGAATGACCAAACAAGCATGTATAATTTGAGAGGTAAACTTCAGGGATTAAAGGAAGAAGTACATACAGCTTCACATGGTAATATGTTACAGGAGCCATAACTAGAAACGGAAACCAATTCAGCGTCAAGAGGAAAGAAGCGCAGAGGACCCCTTGGAGTACGTATTCTATTATGACCACTGCGTTGATGCGAGATGATGAATCATATGGATTGATATAGTCAAACTCCAAATCAGATAAGCAGATAAGCTGATACAAAAACACAAAGAAAAATCAGTGGAATGAATCAATAAGAGAAAATAACTTAAATAGCTTATTTTGCAGTAAGCTAAACCATGACAACAATATCTACTTACAGCCTTACATTGTTATACAAAAGGATTTGTTCAAGTATAAAATATTATCAATCGTGGTGGTTTAAGCTTTGGGTGCTAAAGCTACAATAATGCATGTCCGGCCTATGATCCTGCTGGTTTCACAACAACCACAATATTTGGGATGTTACAAGCTGTGGAAGCACCGGGATGTTACCTAGTAGCTTGTGCTAACATTCCAACAGGAACAATAATCAGAAATACTTCATTCCATCTAACATGGAAGCAGATGAGCAAAACTGAGCAGCGCAGAAACTTTGGATGCATTTAACCAAATGTAGCGGAGCTTTCTATACAAAGATGATTTGTGAGTGTAAGTTAGACATGATCTAATTTGCTGAATCGCAGTCCAGCTGACCTACTACTGGCTATCTTCTTTCCACCTCGAGTTGACCAACTATACTGGTAATATTGGCAAGGAAGAACGACAAGAACTACACCGTTGACCAAATCCCTGCCCAAATTCTGTTCAGAATTCCACAAAGCTGACGAGCTGAAGCCCAATTTGGTGAGGAATCTCGCCAATTGTGCGGCAGATCTTGACCAAACTCGCGGCTCAAAGGCGAAAGTTTAAAGGGACGAGGAGCTGAGCTTGCCTGGTAGGCAGTGAGGCCGACGAGGGCCATCACAGAGGCGAAGGAGAAGAGCCAGAGGACGAGTTCGACAGACATGTCGGCCGCCGCCGCTGCACGGGACCGAGCGGGACCGCGTCCCTCCGCTCTTCGCTCCCGTGTTTGTGCTCCAATCAACCGGTCCAGATGGACAAGCGCCTAAGACCACTCTCGCCGGCTTCAATGGCGTGGTCGCCGCCGGGGATGGGAGGGACGGCGGTGAGTTCGTGGGTTTGGAGTTGAGAGGAGATGGGTCCTGGATGGGTTCGAGGAGGCGGTCGGGGCAGACTGAAGGTCTCGCGAATTTAGACGCAACAGCAAAAAAAATTCCAACAGCAATTTAAAAGACGAAAAATGGCTTTGAGAGTTTCATACATGTATACATATATAATCACTTTTATAAACACATGCACACACATCGTACGCCTATAGGCCATCGTAGTCGATAGAAACATCTCCTCCAATAACGAAGCCAACTGATATAATCTACGGGGTCATTGGTAATTTTTAAGATAATTTCGTTCATAGTCCAAAATACATGTACCGTGATTTTATATTGTTTTCTCTACAGTTGTGGGGTCAATTGACCCCACAAAATATATGTAGGATCGTCGTTGGTCTTTTTTCATTGAACGCATATCGCTTAAAGATTTGAAATAAATTCAGAAAAACGCAAGTAATGGTGTAAGTCTGAAACTTAAACTCTGATGAACTATGAATATCACTGTCCTCATAACCATCAAACCACGGATCATTTCACAAATGGCTTTCAGAGTTGCACAACATGTTTGCCATGCACTATAGCCCTAGCTTACCATATCGATAAGCGATATGCTGGTGTGGTTCTTCTGAGGAAGTATGGCTATGTGAGAGTGTGTGTTAGTTTGAAATGTTAGGGGGCTCAATAACCCAGCTAGGCGGAGTTCCATCCGTTTGTTCCTGCAATCCTATAATATTTCCCTCGCGTGTATTCAAGAATCAAAGTTGGCTGTGGTGGATGCCGTGGCTGTGGGCAAACTTTTGGCCCGGCTTTTGATGGCTTCGACTTTCTTCCTGTAGTAGGTACCAAGGGGGGCATTCTGATCGCTTGGAGGTCAGATAGATTGAGTGTGTCCACAGTGAGTAAGAAGGATTTCTCTATCACCATTAAAGTCACTTCTTTGGCCGATGGAAAAGAGTGGATGACTACTTCTGTTTATGGGCCACGGGAGAATGAGAATAAAGTTAGATTCCTGGAGGAGACTGTGGAAATTGGGGGCCTTGTTCAGACGCCATGGATCCTGAATAGTGACTTTAATCTGGTTTGCAATGAGGATGAGCGAAGTACGAGAAGAATTAACGGAAGATTGTCAAATAAATTCAGACATACAATTAACACCTTGGGCCTGCATGACATGCCACTGGTCGGGAGGAAGTTCACGTGGAGTAATGATCAAGAGCGCTCGGTCATGGCAAGATTAGACCGTGTGCTGTTCAATAGTGATTGGGAGGACACCTACCCCATCAGCGACTTGCTGCCGCTTAGTTCCAACATATCGGATCACTGTCCCCCTTTTCTCACTTGCTCTATGAACAGGCCCAGACAACGTCGTTTTTGTTTCGAAAATTTCTGGGTTAAGCTGCCCGGTTTTATGGAAACGGTGAAGGCGCCTTGGGAGGAACAAGTCTCTAGTAATGATCCCATAAAGGTCTTTAGTGTGAAACTGCAGCGTACCGTGAAAACTCTCAAAAGTTGGGGTCAAAGGAAACAGAGCCATATGACCATCCTTTTTCAGATTGCAAATGAGTTGATTTTGCGTTTGGATGGCGCGCGGGAAAGTAGACCTCTGTCTGAGGAGGAACGAAAGCTTAAGGCCTTTTTGAAGGGCAAGTGTCTGGCACTCGCATCCTTGGAGAGGGTGCGTCTGCGACAGCATGCCAGAGTGAGAGATCTTCAGGAGGGGAACGCCAATTCCAAGTACTTCCACATGAAAGCTAATGGATGGCGTCGAAAACACCAAATCCCTTTCTTCAAGGACGGCGGCCGAGTGGTCACGGCCATGGAGGACAAAATGAATCTTGCGCGGAACTTTTACTATGGTCTCATGGGCACACCGGCACCTATTGCATCTTCCATGAGGCTAGATGAACTGAATCTACACGGTCTATCCCCAGAGTTGGCTAATGGACTAGAAGTGGATTTCACTGACACCGAGGTCAAGCAAGTGATCATGGAGATGCCCTCTGACAGGGCACCTGGGCCTGATGGCTTCTCCGGCCTTTTCTTTAAGGTTTGCTGGGAGGTTATCATGGAAGATTTTATGGCTGTCATGCATGACCTGCACAAGGCCAAAATCTTTTCCTTTGGGCGGTTAAACTCATCGATCATCTCATTGCTGCCAAAGAAAGACAGATCCCTGGAACTGGCTGATTTCCAACCGATCAACCTGATTCATGGTGTTGCTAAAATCTTTGCCAAGGTACTGGCAGTGCGTCTTTCACCACTGTTACCGGGACTGATCTCGCATGTTTAGAGTGCTTTTGTCAGCGGGAGAAGCATCCACGAGAATTTTAAATTTGTGTGCAATACTGCGCGGCTGCTACACTGTAGGAATGTCCCGGCTGTGCTTATGAAAATTGATATCTCCAAGGCCTTTGATACTCTGTCCTGGGAATTCATGCTCAAATTGTTGATCCGGCGAGGAATTGGACGAAGATGGTGCTCATGGATCCGTGGTCTCATGTGCACAGCCTCATCATCGGTGCTCGTCAATGGGGAGACTTGTGATCCATTTGCATTGGGCTGTGGTGTAAGACAAGGAGATCCGCTATCCCCAGCACTCTACATCCTTGCTATGGACACACTTTAAGCTATGCTTCATTGGGCAACCAGACACGACCTGCTCTCTGACTTGGGGCTTGGAAGAAATGTGTCGCGGGCTTCCTTCTTCGCGGATGATGCAATTCTTTTCTTCAGGCCAAACACGAGCGATATGCAGGTGATTTTTGCTATGCTGAAGCTGTTTGGTGAGGCCACTGGACTTCGTATCAACCTACAAAAGAGCACCATTACTTGCATCAGGACAAATGACACCTTATCAGTGGGGTGGCTCATCATTTTTCCTGCCAACTGAAGCAATTTCCCATACAATATTTGGGGCTCCCTCTATCAATTTTCAGACTTCAGCGTCCGCATATATTACCCCTAATCGACAAATACTCCAGCAAGATGAAGGGATGGAAGCCAAGGATGCTTGCTCCGATAGGTCGGTTGGCACTTACATAATCTGTGTTAATGGCGATGCGTATGCATTTTCTCTCTGTTTTGTCATTGCCGGCATGGGCGCTGGATATCATTAATAGAAGATGTAGGGGATTCATTTGGAAATGGGAAAATGAGATCAGTGGTGGTCATTGCCTCCTGCCTTGGGCTAGAGTGTGTATGCCAAAGGAGTGTGGAGGCTTGGGCATTGTGAACTTGAAGTGGTTTGGCTTGGCTTTGCGTTGTAGATGGCCTTGGCTGCGCTGGGACCCAAAAGAGCGACCATGGCGCAGGTTGCCTAATGGACAGGAGGGTGAGGTCACAGCTATTTTCTGTGCGGCCTTGTCTGCCTGTTTGGGGGATGGAGGACGGGCAAAGTTCTGGACGGACAACCGGTTACTAGAGGGCGGCTCCATTGCGACTATGGCCCCGGCCCTCTTCTCCTTTGTCAAGAATCCCGTTCGCACTGTTCAGGATGCCCTTCAGAATCGCAACTGGATCCGAGACATCTCAGGAGGGGTGTTGGTCGTCGCTATTGCACAATATCTCACGGTTTGGGACATTACTCAAAATGTGTCATTGACACCTGGTGTCCCTGGTCATCTATTGTGGAAGCTGATCGAGGATCATCTCTTCTCTGTCAAGAGTGCATACAACTTGTTCTTTGTTGCATCTGTGCGCTTCGCCTGCTACAAACCAATTTGGAAGTCCAAGGCCCCTCCAAGATGCAAGTTTTTCATGTGG
This sequence comes from Triticum dicoccoides, assembly GCF_002162155.2. Lineage (NCBI taxonomy): Eukaryota > Viridiplantae > Streptophyta > Magnoliopsida > Poales > Poaceae > Triticum > Triticum dicoccoides. Next base: position 164,903,286 of record NC_041388.1, read on the forward strand.
ATGGTGGTTCATCGCCGATGCTTGACTGCAGACAACTTGGAGCGTAGAGGCTGGCCCTCAAACGGCAATTTCCCTATGTGCCTCGTCACACCGGAGGACTGCAACCACCTGTTCATACACTGCAAATTCACACAACAAGTCTGGCTGTTGTTCAGAAATTGGAAACGAGCGGCTTTTTAGGTGCTAGCAGATCATTTCAACAGTACTGAAGACTGGTGGCTGCAAGCACGTAAAGAAGTTCCCAAGCCCATGCGTCGTGATTTTGACACAATCACCATCTTGATTCACTGGAGGATTTGTAAGGAAAGAAATTCCAAATTTTTTGAGCAGAAAGCAAGTAATCCATTCAGGGTTTTGGATGTGGTCAGAGAAGATATTGGCACATGGAGGGCGGCGGGCTGTGTTTCAAACATCGGCAACCTCTCTTGAGTCGCTGGCTAGGTTCTCTTGACCGATTTGGACGGCCTCTGTTGTCACTTATTTTTCCATCTCTTTTGACAACTCCTGCTATCATTCTTGTATTTTGGATCTTTTTGTTCCGCGGGTTCCCAGTTCTAGTTCGCCTAGACTGCTAACTCTTGTTGTACTACTTCCCCTTGATTCTAAATAAAGTTCGGCCTATGACCCTTCGAGATTCTTGGAGACTTACATAAAGAATCTCTATTATAAAAGTGAAGTCTGCGGTTGTGATGGTCTGTTGGTACCTAGTAGTTTTGTTCATTTCGCCTTCACCCCTCCTTGCACAATCTACGTAAAACAGTTACAATGGATGATAGAGGCGAGGGTGTCCCGATCATTCGATGAGATGATAACTATCGATTTATCGGAGTCGACTTTGACGATCTGACTACCAACGTGCACGACGTTGCGCCTTAGCAATCGCTAAACCAATCTCCCGAGGTTACTGACGATGCTGGACCCACGATCAGCCTGACCACAAAGGTCTATTCCTGCACACAATCAAAGAACAAGCAAGAATATGATAATGCAATCTGAATATTGCGAATATAGATGAAATATTGATAAAGGTGGAGATCCGAAAGCGGTCTTGGTCTGGTCGTTGGACACAAACGAAGTACACAAAGTTGCCATCGCTAACTTTTAACTAAACAAATCCCAAGGAAAAAGCTACTAGATGGATCTACTTATATAGAAGCAAGGGGTGGCGGCCAAGGAGGTGGGAGGACGTCCCAAGGCTGTAACGCCCCAAGACCGGAGATTCAGATGCCATCCATGGATTCCGGGTTTCGTCATGTGTTTTGTTTTGCTTGTTTGCTTTCCCCTTTGCACATGTGCCTTGCATCATGTCATCATGTCATCATGCAACCCGTTTAAAACCCACTAAATAATTTGTATGGATCTTCGGTCCATTTAAATCGAGGGAGTTCACAAGGTGAAATTCTCTTTATAACATATAAATGTCTCCTACTATTTTAGGGAGCTATATTGAAATATTCCATTAGTGTGGAACCACCCTCAAACACACTTGCAGTTTAAATTATATGCCTTTCATAATTTCCTTTCCAACCTTCTCCAAACCCTATGCCCAATTCTTTCCCTAACCGTTGCTCTTCTCTCTTTTTCTCCTTTCTTTTTTTTCTATAAGAGTAGAGAAGTAAGGAGAGAGGGAGCCCAGCTACCAACCCTTTCGGCCAAGGCCTCTCGCAGCCCAGCAGCCACCTCCCACCAGTGGCCTATAGGCCCATCCAGCCGCCGGCCATCCTAGGCCAACTCCAGCGCAGGCCCAAGGCCCTGGCCTTCTCCTCCCCACTGCGCTGGCCCACCTAGGCCCAGCCGCAGCCCACTCCCCTCCTAACCATAGCACCCCCTGGTCCGATCTCTCCCAATTTCCCTCCCCCTCCGCCGCTAGGAGACCCATCTCCTCGATCCCCTTCTCTCGTTCCCTCCTCCCGTTCGTTTCCTTAGCGCCGCCACCAAACACGCAATGCTCCAGAGAGGAGCGACGCCCGCGCCCGATCTCCCTCCGGCAGGCCCCTTCTCCTCCCCCGCCAGAGCCAGGAGCCGCCATTATTCTCCCCGAGCTCCTCCCTCCTCTAGCTCGTCCCCGCACGGAGGAGTCCCTGCATCGGCCTCTCTTTTCCCCACGACCAGCTCCACACCCGCACTGTCGCCATGCCCTGCTGGCTCCGGCGAGGTACTGCCTCCCCTCCGCCCCGTGTGCCTCCTCATCGTCGCCTTGCCGCGCGCCCTTTGAGCGCCCCGAGTTCGCCTTCCTCCCCGATGGCACAGGAGGCCCCATGTCGCCATGGTTGCTGCCTGGTGATTTGTCATGCTGCCGCCGTCAAGTGCCGTCTCCGGCCATGGCGCCCACGTCGGTGACCACGTGCAGGCCGCTGCTCCGAGCCGTCTCTGTCTTCCTCTCGCCTTCGAGCTCCTGCTCATCACTACCGTCTCCGGATACTCATGCCGCCATGGTTGTCGTTGCCGCTGCCTTGTTGTTGTTCCTCGTCGGCCGCCTTGCACTCGCGAGCACCACCACCGAACCAGGAATGCCAAGTCCGTCTTCAAACGCCTCTGCACCCCTGCTTCTTCGTGGGTTTTTGTTCGTCGTCGCTGTCCCCCGAGGCCCCTGGTGTTGCTTTGTTTGGGACCGTCAAGATCGGCTACGAGAAGCCAAGAACCATACCCGGACCGTCAAGTATCTTCTCGAAGAATTTTGCCAAGTACCATGACGATGCGTCAAGTACCACTACCCCAAGTACCACGACGTCCGTCGAGTGCCAAGTAGCCCCTTCGGGTTGACAACATCGGCAAGTGCGAAACACCAAGTACCACGATGACCATCGACATGTGGGTCACCGCACCGAAACGCCGAGTACCTCGCCGTGACCCGAACATCTACGGAAAATTATTCGTCTAAGAACGTGAACGACTACCATCGCCGTGAACCACTACCATCGCCGATGAATGATAAGACGACTACTTCGACTACCGTCGCGTGAACCACTACTTCCCTCGACGTCCGAGAACGTCTACTTCCACTACTTCCTCTATGCCGACTCGAACCGCTCCGATAATGCACGCTTCAAAGGTATAATCGCCGAGACGACCGCCTGTGAACGAATGCATGTTGTGTGATGTATGAGACGCCCGTGTTTGCACCGTGTTCGAGTTGTCACTTGCTCGGTCCTCCTCGTTGCCATGCCGTCCATCCGTGGGACACCCGGTATCCGGGAGTGCCCCACCATCTTTTGCACGCATCCGCACACTTCTCCTTTGCATCGGTATCTCAATCGAGTTACCGGAACCGGAACACTGTCGTGGCACCGTTTTGTTATCGTTGCCGTGGCACCCCTTTCCTTTCCACCATGGTGACAAATGCTTCTTAATGATCTTGTCAACTTTTAATAAAAATTGCATAAACTTGTTCATGTCATCCGCATCATGATAACAACAATTAAAATGTTTAAATTGTTGTTGCAATAAATTACTAATGCATATGGGGATTTATCGGATTCGTTATTTGTTATACCCGGCCCCATTTAAATTGTTTAGATGGTGTAGTTTTGTTATGCCTCACCTCTTGCCATGCTTAACAACATTTAATATTGTTGAGTACCTAACGAGAGAGAACTAAATAAGTCATGTGGTGTTTTCTTCAATATGCAACCCCGTGGCATATTGAGCTCCACTTAATTTATAGTGTTGTTTGTTGCACTTTGCCATGCCATGTTTCATTAAATCGGACATGCATCATACTTGATTGTGCATCATGCCATGTTTATGTGATGGTTGTTTACTATGTTGTTTGCTTCTTTCCGGTGTTGCTCCTTTGGGTTAGTTCCGATAACGTCGCGTTGTGAGGATTCGTTCGTCTACGTCTGTTTGTCTTCTTCATGGACTTGTTCTTCTTCCTTGCGGGATCTCAGGCAAGATGACCATACCCTCAAAATCACTTCTATCTTTGCTTGCTAGTTGCTCGCTCTTTTGCTATGCCTATGCTACGATACCTACCACTTGCTTGTCATGCCTCCCATATTGTTGAACCAAGCCTCTAACCCACCTTATCCTAGCAAACCGTTGTTTGGCTATGTTACCGCTTTGCTCAGCCCCTCTTATAGCGTTGTTATTTGCAGGTGAAGATTGAAGTTTGTTCCTTGTTGGAACATGGAGATGTTGTTCCTTATTGGAACATGTTTACTTGTTGGGATATCACAATATCTCTTATTTAATTAATGCATCTATATACTTGGTAAAGGGTGGAAGGCTCGGCCTTATGCCAGGTGTTTTGTTCCACTCTTGCCGCCCTAGTTTCCGTCATATTGGTGTTATGTTCCCGGATTTTGCGTTCCTCACGCGGTTGGGTTATAATGGGAACCCCTTGACAGTTCGCCTTGAATAAAACTCCTCCAGCAAGGCCTAACATTGGTTTTACCATTTGCCACCTAGCCTTTTTTTTCCCTTGAGTCGGCCGGCTCAAGGGTCATCTTATTTTAACCCCCCGGGTCAGTGCTTCTCTAAGTGTTGGTCCAACCCAGAGCACCGTGCGGGGCCGTCCCTTAGCAACTTGGGTTACGTTGGCTTCCGTATGCTTAGCTTATCCGGTGTGCCCTCGGCACAACGGGTGGTCTTGCTGGACTTGTTTTACCATTGTCAAGGATGTCTTGTAACCGGGATTCCGAGTCTGATCGGGTCTTCCCGCTAGAAGGAATATCCTTCGTTGACCATGAGAGCTTGTGATGGGCTAAGTTGGGACACCCCTGCAGGGATTTGAACTTTCGAAAGCCGTGCCCGCAGTTATGGGCATATGGGAATTTGTTAATGTCCGGTTGTAGAAAACCTGAAGTTGATTTTAATTAAAATACATCAACCGCGTGTGTAACCGTGATGGTCTCTTCTCGGCGGAGTCCGGGAAGTGAACACGGTGTTGGAGTTATGCTTGACGTAGGTTATTCTAGGATCACTTCTTGATCATAGTTGTTCGACCGTGCTTTTGCCTTCTCTTCTCGCTCTCATTTGCGTATGTTAACTACCATATATGCTAGTCGCTTGCTGCAGCTCCACCTCATACCTTTTACCCTACCTATAAGCTTAAATAGTCTTGATCGCGAGGGTGTGAGATTGCTGAGTCCCCGTGACTCACAGATACTTCCAAAACCAGCTTGCAGGTGTCGTTGAACTGTGCAGATTACGCAACCAAGCTCAAGGAGGAGCTCTATGAAGATCGTGTTCTTTATGTTGTTCCGTTTTTCCAGTTGATCAGTAGTGGAGCCCAGTTGGGGACAATCGGGGATCTGTGTAGCATTTGGGGTAGTCTTCTTTTATTTTGGGTTCCGTAGTCGTACCTTGATTGTATCTGGATGATGTAATGCTTTATTCATGTACTGTGTGAAGTGGCGATTGTAAGCCAACGATGTATCTCTTTCCCTTTATGTATTACATGGGTTGTGTGAAGATTACCTCACTTGCGACATTGCTTTCAATGCGGTTATGTCTCTAAGTCGTGCTTCGACACGTGGGAGATATAGCCGCATCGAGGGCGTTACAAGTTGGTATCAGAGCCATCCCCGACCTTAGGAGCCCCCTGCTTGGTCGAATCGCTGACGTTATTGAGTCTAGAAATGTTTTGAGTCATTTAGGATTATATATATCGGAGAGTTAGGAATTCTTTTTACTCCTCAGTCCCTTCGTCGCTCTGGTGAGGCATCCTGACGTAGAGTTTTGACTCTTCTCTTCTCAAATTTCGCTAAAAAAATTTAGGATCAGGCGGGTATCTTGGAATCGTTTCGATGGTTTTGTGACGAGAACATTGTTCTTGGTGCCTCCTGACATTTAGGGGTTGTGGCAGTGTCCCGGGGAGTTGAGCTCCGAGGTGTTGTCGTCACAATTTTATCGTTGCAGTTCTGGAATACCTGAGATTAGTTTCGCCGACATCGAAAATCTCTTTTATGCAGTTGTTGGTGAGATAACCTCGACGCCACCTAGTACTGGGGCGGGAGTTCGGGAGTATTGCCATAACTCGTAAATGGATGCTTTTCGAAGGTTGAGGTAAACGATTTCTGAAGGTTTCTTGGTTATGTGTTGAAGGATGGATACAGCTGTATGTAGGATTTGCTAGTTTTGGGTGAGATATTATGCTTCCCTTGTATCCCCAACACCTGATTGCATAATTGGAAAGTTTCGGGAGTTTATAAGTGGGAATTCAAGTAGCTCTTAGGATATCTTTCCGACATATGTATGATATGAAATTGGGGTTCGACGTCTAGTGGTCCGCCTATTCACGCTTGGTTTTACAGTGGTCTCGTTGTGTCTTAAAGAGTCCTTGGCTATGCCGACTCGGGGACGCTTCGTATGTCATGTGCACTGCCTTGTACATGATGGTGCTGTACGATCGAGCCCGTGTAGGCCCCACCATGAAAACTTCGGATGAAATCTCTATCATATGTTTGTTCCGGCTTATTCTGTAAGCCTATCCTTGTTTTGTTTTGAGTGTGGTATTCGAGTTGCTTCAATGTCAAGTGTTGATTCCATACCTTTCCGAACCGGTGTTCTCATACTCCGATGAGAATACTAATCCTTCATGATAATCGAGATTGTCATGTCAATCCTTCTCACCGGTGTTTTTCTCTTCAAGTGAATCCGATCATCTCTACATCCACAAGATCTATTACTAGTTCTTCTCAACGGTGTTGTCTTCATCCGTTCCAAGTTGACTTTGTTTTTCCCACCCACCCACCCTTTTTCTTCGAGGACTCAGATTTCTTAATCAACTATCAATTTTATTGATGGAAGTCTCTCCATTCTTACCCGGTGGTTCTCACGAAGATTCTAAACGGAGCTTCAAGTTCGTCATTCCTCATTCTTTTTCTTCTCTGGTGGAACTAATTCAAGCTTTGTTGATCATATCCTTTCCTCGTTGCAATGTTTTCTCATGCCGCTGCACCTCATAACATCCACTTCTCGTTATTCAATTGTTCCGGTGCCCTGAAGATACCTCAGAAGGCTCGTCTTGTCATTCAAGACCCATTCAACCTATCTCGAGGTCTTATCTTATTCAAGTCATTTAATTCAACCGGCGCAATCTCCTTTTCAAGTAATCGTTCAACGGTGTTTCTTTTGAGTGGGCCCTAACCCACAGGGTTTTTTTCCAGGATGTTACCTGACTCTTCTTATTTTCTCGGAGCTACCCTAAATTCTTTTGAAGTTTGATGTAAGAATGAATTATCATCAGTCTTATGTTTTTCTCCAAGATCGGTTAAATTCTTTTCATCGTTGGCTCAATCTCTTCGCTTTGATGCTTCCGGAGCGTCTAAATAATTTATGGTGTTGTTTCTCATCATCATTCTGTGCGTTTGAAGACCGGAGAAGAGTTTTACCTCCATATCTTATCCGTTCTCTCAGAGATTCGTGGTTCTAGTTCAAGGCCATCCTCTCATAATTGTTTTGATTGTGAGAATTCCTCTCACCTATCTGGAGTCCATCAATTCAAAATTATTCATTCTCAGCTTTCAGTCATCATTCTCCAAAATCATACCGGTGCTTAAATCAAGGATTCTCTAATTAGCTCGTAATCTCTTCCTTCTCATGGATCTAAATTCTCTCAAGCATCTTCGTTTATTTGCTAATCCTTCCCGGTGTTTCTTCATGTTTTATTCGTTCCTTTTCAATTCTTACGGTGGTTCGTTCAAGAGTGCTTCTCTTTCGTTATCATACAAATTCATTAGTTGTTTCAATCCTACCGGTGTTTCGTTGAAGACCTTCCCAAGTCTGATGTTATATCTCTCTTAATCTTTTCTACGAGAATAAGTAATATGCCAAATCCCTTGATTGTCATCAATTTAAATTGGTGAAGGATAAGCATAATGTAATTCTTATCTTGTTTCATCCAAGTGATTTAATTCCTTATTCCGGAGGTTCATCAAAATTCTTGGTTTCTTTTGCTCATCTTTCTTTTCCGGAGTTCCAAGTTTCCACTTTATCTTGTCACGAAGCTCCATTTAAATCATTACAAGGTTTCACCTTGTGTTTTCAACTTCCCTTTCTTCTTGTTATCCTTTTGTTACCGGAGTTCTCACGAAGGTTCTACATGATGGTTCATCAAGGATTTAATTCTTTTTCGAAGTGTTCATCAACATTCTTTTCAGAGGAGCTCAAACATTCTTCATCTTCCATTTCTAAGTGCAGTTCTTCCTATTTTATCTTTTTGAGGTGGTGTTATGTCACTCTTGGTAATTTTCCTTCGTGTTTCATGATTCACAAGTTATCAAGAATGAGTTATTTTAAATCCATCAATCTCGTCATTGGAGTTTTCTTGGGTTATTTTTCACCTAAAACCTTCCCTAAGGATTGTTGCTATTAATGGTGCTTATAAATGATCCAAGTTCTTCTTCTATCCTCCCGGTGATATAAGCTTCTTGTCTCCTTGTTGATACCAATCCAATCTATCGTTTCCGTCAGTGGCAGAATTTCAACTCAGTTTTGGGATGTTTTCCATAAGCCCACAACAAGCTTACTCTTTTCGTTGTTGGTTTTCCAACAACTCCGTTCGACCCTTCTCCTAAGGATAACCTTTTTCAAGCTCTTTTGTAGCAGAAGTTGGCATTTTCTGCTACATTCTTTTATCCCAACTATCTATATTCTATTTCTTTCTCCCGGAGGTCTAGCGATGTTGCTCTTTTCACTCCTCATCTCGGTTTGTCAAGACCATATTCTGTCCTTTGCTAATTCTTTTCCAACCGAACTGTCGTGTTTTCATTCAAGTATCCCCTCATCTTGTCAAATTCATGTTCAATTCCTTCCATTTACAGTCGGAGTGCTGTCCAAATTATACCATTCTTAATCCTTCTCTATCTTGTTTTAACCGGAGTGGTTTCAATATATATCTTATCCTTCAACCTCAAGGTTTTTTTGCAATGTTCCTTGTTCCTCTTTTCTAACGGAGTGTTTTCGACTTTGTTCATCTTCGTTGCATTCTTTCTTTCAATTTGTTAAACCTCTCAAGGTTCTTTGGTATCACTCGTTTGTCAAAGAAGCAACTTAGTTTTACCTCCTATCTTCCTTTTCCGTTTTCCCTCCGGTGCCATTCTAGATCTCGGGACGAGATCCTCTCGTAGTGGTGGAGTGTTGTAACGCCCCAAGACCAGAGATTCAGATGCCATCCATGGATTCCGGGTTTCATCATGTGTTTTGTTTCGCTTGTTTGCTTTCCCCTTTGCATCATGTGCCTTGCATCATGTCATCATGTCATCATGCAACCCGTTTAAAACCCACTAAATAATTTGTATGGATCTTCAGTCCATTTAATTCGAGGGAGTTCACAAGGTGAAATTCTCTTTATAACATATAAAAGTCTCCTACTATTTTAGGGAGCTATATTGAAATATTCCATTAGTGTGGAACCACCCTCAAACACACTTGCAGTTTAAAATATATGCCTTTCATCATTTCCTTTCCAACCTTCTCCAAACCCTATGCCCAATTCTTTCCCTAACCATTGCTCTTCTCTCCTTTTCTCCTTTCTTTTTTTCAATAAGAGTAGAGAAGTAAGGAGAGAGGGAGCCCAGCTACCAACCCTTTTGGCCAAGGCCTCTCGCAGCCCAGCAGCCACCTCCCACCAGTGGCCTATAGGCCCATCCAGCCGCCGGCCTTCCTAGGCCAACTCCAGCGTAGGCCCAAGGCCCTGGCCTTCTCCTCCCCACTGCGCTGGCCCACCTAGGCCCAGCCGCAGCCCAATCCCCTCCTAACCCTAGCACCCCCTGGCCCGATCTCTCCCAATTTCCCTCTCCCTCCGCCGCCAGGAGACCCATCTCCTCGATCCCCTTCTCTCGTTCCCTCCTCCCGTTCGTTTCCTTAGCGCCGCCACCAAACACGCAATGCTCCAGAGAGGAGCGACGCCCGCGCCCGATCTCCCTCCGGCAGGCCCCTTCTCCTCCCCCGCCAGAGCCAGGAGCCGCCATTATTCTCCCCGAGCTCCTCCCTCCTCTCGCTCATCCCCGCACGAAGGAGTCCCTGCATCGGCCTCTCTTTTCCCCATGACCAGCTCCACACCCGCACTGTCGCCATGCCTGCTGGCTCCGGCGAGGTACTGCCTCCCCTCCGCCCCGTGTGCCTCCTCATCGTCGCCTTGCCGCGCGCCCTTTGAGCGCCCCGAGTTCGCCTTCCTCCCCGATGGCACCTGAGGCCCCATGTCGCCATGGTTGCTGCCTGGTGATTTGTCATGCTGCCGCCGTCAACTGCCGTCTCTGGCCATGGCGCCCACGTCGGTGACCACGTGCAGGCCACTGCTCCGAGCCGTCTTTGTCTTCCTCTCGCCCTCGAGCTCCTGCTCATCACTACCATCTCCGGCTACTCATGTCGCCATGGTTGTCGTTGCCGCTGCCTTGTTGTTGTTCCTCGTCGGCCGCCTTGCACTCGCGAGCACCACCACCGAACCAGGAATGCCAAGTCCGTCTTCAAACGCCTCTACACCCCTGCTTCTTCGTGGGTTTTTGTTCGTCGCCGCTGTCCCCCGAGGCCCCTGGTGTTGCTTTGTTTGGGACCGTCAAGATCGGCTACGAGAAGCCAAGAACCATACCCGAACCGTCAAGTATCTTCTCGAAGAATTTTGCCAAGTACCATGATGATGCGTCAAGTACCACTACCCCAAGTACCACGACGTCCGTCGAGCGCCAAGTACCCCTTCGGGTTGACGAGAACGGCAAGTGCGAAACACCAAGTACCACGACGACCATCGACATGTGGGTCACCGCACCGAAACACCAAGTACCTCGCCGTGACCCCGAACATCTATGGAAAATTGTGCGACTAAGAACGTGAACGACTACCATCGCCGTGAACCACTACCATCACCGATGAATGATAGGATGACTACTTCGACTACCGTCGCGTGAACCACTACTTCCCTCGATGTCCGAGAACGTCTACTTCCACTACTTCCTCTACGCCGACTCGAACCGCTCCGATAATGCACGCTTCAAAGGTATAACCGCCGAGACGACCGCCTGTGAACGAATGCATGTTGTGTGATGTATGAGACGCCCGTGTTTGCACCGTGTCCGAGTTGTCACTTGCTCGGTCCTCCTCGTTGCCATGCCGTCCATCCGTGGGACACCCGGTAGCCGGGAGTGCCCCACCATCTTTTGCACGCATCCGACACTTCTCCTTTGCATCGGTATCTCAATCGAGTTACTGGAACCGGAACACTGCCGTGGCACCGTTTTGTTATTGTTGCCGTGGCACCCCTTTCCTTTCCACCATTGTGACAAATGCTTCTTAATGATCTTGTCAACTTTTAATAAAAATTGCATAAACTTGTTCATGTCATCCGCATCATGATAACAATAATTAAAATGTTCAAATTGTTGTTGCAATAAATTACTAATGCATATGGGGATTTACCGGATTCGTTATTTGTTATACCCGGCCCCATTTAAATTGTTTAGATGGTGTAGTTTTGTTATGCCTCACCTCTTGCCATGCTTAACAACATTTAATATTGTTGAGTACCCAAGGAGAGAGAACTAAATAAGTCATGTGGTGTTTTCTTCAATATGCAACCCCGTGGCATATTGAGCTCCACTTAATTTATAGTGTTGTTTGTTGCACTTTTCCATGCCATGTTTCATTAAACCGGACATGCATCATACTTGATTGTGCATCATGCCATGTTTATGTGATGGTTGTTTACTATGTTGTTTGCTTCTTTCCGGTGTTGCTCCTTTGGGTTAGTTCCGATAACGTCGCGTTGTGAGGATCCGTTCGTCTATGTCCGTTTGTCTTCTTCATGGACTCGTTCTTCTTCCTTGCGGGATCTCAGGCAAGATGACCATACCCTCGAAATCACTTCTATATTTGCTTGCTAGTTGCTCGCTCTTTTGCTATGCCTATGCTACGATACCTACCACTTGCTTGTCATGCCTCCCATATTGTTAAACCAAGCCTCTAACCCACCTTATCCTAGCAAACCGTTGTTTGGCTATGTTACCGCTTTGCTTAGCCCCTCTTATAGCGTTGTTAGTTGCAGGTGAAGATTGAAGTTTGTTCCTTGTTGGAACATGGAGATGTTGTTCCTTATTGGAACATGTTTACTTGTTGGGATATCACAATATCTCTTATTTAATTAATGCATCTATATACTTGGTAAAGGGTGGAAGGCTCGGCCTTATGCCTGGTGTTTTGTTCCACTCTTGCCGCCGTAGTTTCTGTCATATTGGTGTTATGTTCCCGGATTTTGCGTTCCTCACGCGGTTGGGTTATAATGGGAACCCCTTGATAGTTTGCCTTGAATAAAACTCCTCAAGCAAGGCCCAACATTGGTTTTACCATTTGCCACCTAGCCTTTTTCTTTCCCTTGAGTCGGCCGGCTCAAGGGTCATCTTATTTTAACCCCCCGGGCCAGTGCTTCTCTAAGTGTTGGTCCAACCCAGAGCACCGTGCGGGGCCGTCCCTTAGCAACTTGGGTTACGTTGGCTCCTGTACGCTTAGCTTATCCGGTGTGCCCCGAGAACGAGATATGTGCAGCTCCTATCGGGATTTGTCGGCACAACGGGTGGTCTTGCTGGACTTGTTTTACCATTGTCGAGGATATCTTGTAACCGGGATTCCGAGTCTGATTGGGTCTTCCCGCTAGAAGGGATATCCTTCGTTGACCATGAGAGCTTGTGATGTGCTAAGTTGGGACACCCCTGTAGGGATTTGAACTTTCGAAAGCCGTGCCCGCAGTTATGGATAGATGGGAATTTGTTAATGTCCGGTTGTAGAAAACCTGAAGTTGATCTTAATTAAAATACATCAACCGCGTGTGTAACCGTGATGGTCTCTTCTCGGCGGAGTCTGGGAAGTGAACACGGTGTTGGAGTTATGCTTAACGTAGGTTGTTCTAGGATCACTTCTTGATCATAGTTGTTCGACCGTGATTTTGCCTTCTCTTCTCGCTCTCATTTGCGTATGTTAGCCACCATATATGCTAGTCGCTTGCTGCAGCTCCACCTCATACCTTCTACCGTACCTATAAGCTTAAATAGTCTTGATCGCGAGGGTGTGAGATTGCTGAGTCCCCGTGACTCATAGATACTTCCAAAACCAGCTTGTAGGTGTCGTTGAACTGTGCAGATTACGCAACCAAGCTCAAGGAGGAGCTCTATGAAGATCGTGTTCTTTATGTTGTTCCGTTTTTCCAGTTGATTAGTAGTGGAGCCCAGTTGGGGACGATCGGGGATTTGTGTAGCATTTGGGGTAGTCTTCTTTTATTTTGGGTTCTGTAGTCGGACCTTGATTGTATCTGGATGATGTAATGCTTTATTCATGTATTGTGTGAAGTGGCGATTGTAAGCCAACTATGTATCTCTTTCCCTTTATGTATTACATGGGATGTGTGAAGATTACCTCACTTGCGACATTGCTTTCAATGCGGTTATGTCTCTAAGTCGTGCTTCGACACGTGGGAGATATAGCCGCATCGAGGGTGTTACAAAGGCAGCCTAAAACTAACCCTAGGTCGTACAAGGCTCATGGGCCCAAGTGGAGGTGATGCAACTCCTTTGGACTTGTAGTTTGAGTCGGACTCTTCTACAGTGTCAGATTGTTTCGTCAATAACTCAATGATCCGGAAGAATTTGAAGATGAATCTAATTGGGTTGGAAAGTGCACGAAATCTACTTAAAAACCAAAAAAAGAATCACCCAATTCGGAGTCCGTATGAAAGAGTTATTGGTGTTTTGAGTCAGCTATGTCTATGAAGTCCGAATCTGAATCTAGAACGCGAGACACTTGGACTCTATCTTCTCTTGGGCCAAAAGTGACATGAGAGGACTTTGTTGGATCATGGGTTCCGGCAAACCCTTCAGGTTCGAACACTTGGGTGCGCATGAAAATCTCTCTCTCTCTCTCTCGCTCGCTCATTCTCGCAAACGATCTCTAGGCCTAACTCGCCGAACCCAAGGAACAAGAGACACAAGGGTTTATACTGGTTCGGGCGACTGTTGTGGTGTAATACCCTACTCCAGTGTGGTGCTGTGGATTGCCTTGTAGGCTGAGGATGAACTAGTACAGTGGACGAACAACCTCCTGAGAAGAGGTGTTCTTGTGCTCGGAGAGCTGGTGAGTTGGCCTTGGTGGAGTGAGTTCGATCCCAGATCTCATGCCTCCCCATGGTGGTGGCTAGTCCTATTTATAGAGGCCTCGGTCCTCTTCCCAAATGTTTAGGCGGGGAGGGATCCCACAACAGCCAATTTCGAACGGAGACAACTAGTACAATCTATCCTGACAAAAGGTGGTCTTTGCGTGCCAAAGGCTCTGGTGGTGATGTAGCTGTGGGCTCCACGGTGACCTCCGTCATGCCGTCCTGCTGGTCTTGGTCTTGTTGCACCAATATGGAAACTTTTGCTTGACGCCTTGGGACTCCTCGCCTGGGCTTGCCCCTTTAGCACCAAATAGGAAACAAGTACTCTGCACCCGCTGGCGCCCGCCTGGCCTTGGTTGTCACGGCTCACGTCACGTGAACCTCGTGAGGTGCCCCTTGCATAGATATCTCCGCTCCTCGGGAGCCAGCGTAGAGAGGCCGCCCCTGAGGAGGTCTTGTGTCGTCCGCCTCGCGAGGCTTGGCCCCTCGCGAGGGTCTTGAGTGGTTGTTGATGAAGATGGGCTATACCAGGCCGCTGGATGAGCCATGCCCTGGGCCGCAGGCAGGCAAGTCTGGGTGCCCCCGTTCCCAGGATGCCGACAGTAGCCCCCGGGCCCAAGGCGCGCTCGGACTTGGCTTTGAGGCGAAGCCAAGGGTCAAGTGCGGAGCACCGCGGGTCCCAATAGCCTATGGCCTTGATTGACGCGAGGCGGTTGATGGGACAAGGGCGCCTCCTCTTCCCCACGCTGCCTCGGCAATTGCCCGACTTGACTAGACCCTGCTGTGTGCAGAAGAAAATCATCATTACCTTAGATCATGGAGGCCGGCGGTTGGCCTCCCTTTGGCTATAAATGAGGAAGGGGCAGAGCCCCCATTGCTCATTTCCTCCTCCATTCTGCTTGCTTCTTCTTCCTCCTCCTTGCTGCGATACCCATGGCGCCGATACGGAGGTTCTCCGCTGCCGAGAAGAGCAAAACCCCCCACGAAGAACTTGGGCCACTCTCACCGAAGAAGAGGCCGGTCCGCTCCTGCGACATCATCGTGAGGCCGGATGTGATGAGGCCTTGGTATGAGCGGCCTCCCCCGGGCTACCCGCTGCCCTTGTACGCTCGGGTAGATGGCTCCAGAGGAGGAGGAGGCAGCGACCGACGCCCCTCGCGCCACGACCGTAGTGGCCGTGCAGTGGTGGCGCGCGCCGCCGCCCCGCGAACCCACGCCAAGGGCTCCTCGCGAGAACTCGTGGTGTGGGTGGCGATGCCACCGTGCACGTGGATATGGTTCCCATCGTTCTTCGTCGAAGAGATGCCGCCGAGGGGGCCACTCGAGTTGTGGCTGCAGCACGCCGGGTGCGACACCTAGCGACGGGAGCAGAGGTCGAGGTCGTCTCCCAAGCAAGATCTTCATGCCCCATGGATGGGGTGAGGTCGCTCGCGTCTGCCGTGCGGAGGGGGCACTCGCCATCCATTTCGAGTGTGACGGCGCCTCCACACTATTCTTTAAGGTCTTTGACAGGGAGGGCAGTCGCCTGGGATGCTGCCCTGGAGGGGGCCGTCAGGACGGTGCGGCGGCAGGCACTCAGCCCGCCCTTGGACCTGCCGACAGCTCCTCCAGTAGTAGCAGCAGCTCCTGGGAGTCCAGCGAATCTCCCGAGCCTGACGAGACTCCGGAGACGAGCGACGACAACTATGTGCCCCTGAGCTCCCGTCGTGCCCAAAGCGCAGCGGCGGCGTCCGCTCATCGTCGTCGTTGATCTGGATGGGGTTGGCGCCGGCCCCTCATGGCCCATTGTTGATGATGGCGCCGGCAGCGACGCCTGTAGATATGACTCTGTAGCGCTTTTTGCAGCAATGTTACTCCTATTATGAAATTCATGACTGCGCGTCTTGCTTCGGCTCGATCCCCCCTTTCCAACCTTGCGGTAGCTTAGTGCTCTACGCCGATAGGTCCCAGTCCCCAGGCAGGCTTCAGCCGTCGCTGGTATGCCAGGTCGCGATGTCGTGGTCAAGGCCAGGAGGTGAGCGGCTTGAGGTCCGGTGAGAGCTCCCGAGGCGTGATGCTCAAGAGGTCCCCTTTAGCATGCAAGCGACTACCTGGAGGCAGGAAAGGAAGGTGGCATCGCCGTAGCAAGGCTGCAAGAGGTGGAAACCCCACGTCACAGTGCTGGGCTGGCTTGAGTGCGTGACTTATCTTGGCGATCCTGGGTCGATTCCTTGCGTAGCACCCGATTCATGCGTCAATGGCTATAGTGTAGCCGAGTTAGGCCTCGCGTGGGCTTCCCCCTCTTTTTCACACTGTTTTGTGTGCTCTGCGTCCTCGGGTCCCAGCCCTCGAGCGAGCTCAGCCGCCGCTGGTATGCCAGGTCGCGATGTCACGGTCAAGGCCAGGGGTGAGGGCTGGAGAGCCAGTAAGAGCTCCTGAGTCGCGATGCTCAGGAGCCCCCCTTTAACGCATAAGCGAATTGCGTGAAAAAGGAAGGAGCCTGTGGTGTGCTACCTCTTGAGCACTACATTGGTTTTCCCTTAAAGAGGAAAGGGTGGTGCAGTAAAGCAGCGTAAGTATTTCCCTCAGTTTTTGAGAACCAAGGTATCAATCCAGTAGGAGACCACGCGCGAGTCACCTCGTACCTACACACACAAATAAGAACCTCGCAACCAACACGATAAAGGGGTTGTTGTCGGTGTCAAAACCGGCGGATCTCGGGTAGGGGGTCCCGAACTGTGCGTCTAGGCCGGATGGTAATAGGAGGCAAGGGACACGAAGTTTTACCCAGGTTCGGGCCCTCTCGATGGAGGTAAAACCCTACGTCCTGCTTGATTAATATTGATGATATGGGTAGTACAAGAGTAGATCTACCACGAGATCAGAGAGGCTAAACCCTAGAAGCTAGCCTATGGTATGATTGTTGATGTGTATGTTGTCCTACGGACTAAAACCCTCCGGTTTATATAGACACCGGATAGGGTTAAGGTTACATAGAGTCGGTTACAATGGTAGGAGATCTAAATATCCGTATCGCCAAGCTTGCCTTCCACACCAAGGAAAGTCCCTTCCGGACACGGGACGAAGTCTTCAATCTTGTATCTTCATAGTCCTGGAGTCCGGCTGAAGGTATAGTCCGGCCATACGGACACCCCCTAATCCAGGACTCCCTCAGTAGCCCTCGAACCAGGCTTCAATGACGATGAGTTCTGCGTGCAGATTGTCTTCGACATTGCAAGGCGGGTTCTCCTCCAAATTCCATGTACCTGTTGAACAAAGTCCGGTTTCTTGTAGATGTTGCACTCCTTGGCTTCTACGCCCAATAATGGCCGCTCCCCACGTGTCAAACGAATATGAAAGGTTTGAGTGTTTTTACATTCACACCCCTAGCCGCGTAAACAAGCTGACCTATTTAAGGAGACGAGGATTTAGATCCAAACCACACCTTCCCCCTTCGCGAGTGTTCATCAGAGCGCATTTGACAAAGATCCATTCCACCATGGCCAGCCGTCGCGACTCCTCCTCCCGCCCTTCCAGCCCTAAGCCTGGATATTGGGAAAGATGCTCCGTCCCGCATAGCGAGTTAGTGACGCTCCAGACCAAGGGATTTCTCCCCCGGCCTATATGATCCCGGTTCGAGCCGGTCTTGCCGTCTATAACGGCGGAGAGCAAGCGGAGAGCGCCCCTAATCCCTCCAAAGGAGAGAGGGTGTGCCTCATCCCTTATTTAATAAGGGGACTCGGATTTCCAATCCATCCATTTCTCCGGGGGCTGCTGGAGTTCTACGGCCTCCAGCTACATCATCTCACGCCTGCCTCAGTATTGCATATCGCGGGCTTTGTAGCCCTCTGCGAGCTGTTCTTGGGTGTTGAAGCTCATTTCGGACTGTGGAGGGAGCTATTTTGCCTCGTGCCCCGTTCCAAGAAGGGGTCTATGTATCAAGTGGGCAGAGCCGAAGTATGGCGCATCGCCGGGACCGGCTATCTGTCCGGAACCCCAAAGAAGGCGTCCGAAGACTGGCCCTCGGAATGGTTTTACATAGAAGACACCCCGCTGCCGGATCCTGTCCGGATCGGCCTCCCTGAATTCAACAATGCTCCCTTAAAGAAGCGCCTAAGCTGGCACCCACGGAGCCCTCAGAGGGAAAGTGACAGGGACGTTGTTTACCTGATGGGCCGGATAAGATTGTTAGCTCATTCCGAACTAACCATGGCCGGGTCATGGCTGCATGCATCATGCGAGGGGTGCAACCGCTACAGTATAGAGGCCACCCCATGTGGGATTTCAACGGGGAGGACGACACCACCCGCTATGGCCGTAAGGGGCCGGATTCGGCTGCGGCTCTAATAAAGACCTTGTCCGCTTTGTACAAGGGAGAAGAGGAGGATTTTCTCCGCGTTGACCCAAAGGGTGGGTTTTCCATGTACAATCCTCCAAGCTGGGTGAGTGATCACATCTTGCCCATCCGTTTTATATCCCCATTGTTAAATATTTAATCTTAATGATTTCGACGCAGGAACTACGCCAGGCTGTTAAAGAAATAAACAACCCTCCTCCACAACCCAAGGACCCAGGACGGTCCCTCGACCCGGACTCGCAAGAGGATCCGGAGCTTTCAGTGGATCTGATTGATGGAGTGTTCGATCAATTGAGCAAGGACAACGCCCTGGTGGCCATTACGGCCGATTATCCAGGGCTAATCCTGGCCTCCCAGAAACGGGAGGCCGAACCTGCGGCGACAAGCCAACGAGGGGCCGCAGGGCCCCGTGGGAAGAAAAGAGGTGCAGTCCGGACCGGGGCATCAGCGCAAAGGTATGGCGCACCCCCTTATCCCAGGTGTCGTACCTTCAGGGCATATTAACACTTGTGCTCTCTTCAGGACAAAGAGACCTCGCCGAATTATATTCGGAGACACCGCCAATCACGCCTCCACCAGCCAGGCTCCAAAGCCTGGCCCGGAAGCGGGGCCGAACACAAGGCGCGCACCGGACGCTCCTCCGACGGAGGATGTGGACGGGTTGTCTGCCACCAACTCTGAGGTGGAGAGTGCCATGAACCACAGGCGTCGCCGGACAATTCTTCGCGACGCTTGTTTCTCCCAAGAGGCGTTAGATGCCTTTAAGTCGGGAGATGCGTACCTCCGTGCCGCTCAAAATGGTCTAACCAGAGCCACGGAGCAATATGTAAAAGACATATGGGTAAGAAAATTTTGGTAATTACATATATACCAGTAGCCCCCAAGACTTGAAACAGTTAAAATAACTGATTTAAGGATCATTTGTTATGTAGGTTCTTACAGAAAAGAATTCCCTACTGTCCAAGGAGCTGGAAGAGTGCAAAGCCCAACGTGAGGCCGCACTAGCCGCGGCAGGGGAGCCTAAGGAGGCCCCCTCTGGTAATATACACATCGAAAGATAAGTATTTTGTGAAGCACGGATTTGGTGCGAATCTGACAAATGAAATTGCAGATGGCGCCGGATTGGATCCGAAAAGGCAACACCTCCTGCGCCAGCTAAAGGCTGGTGAGAGGGTGCTGTTAAAGGTGATGGGGGAGAAGAACAATCTCCGAGATGCCAACACCAAGCTGGGCGTCAAGCTGAAAGATGTTCGTGCCCAGCTGTCAGACTCCGTGAAGGAGAATCAGCGGCTTCGGCGCGGCATATTTAGTAAGTGCTTGAACGAACCTTTTGAAAGAAAGTTCGGTGGGGAAGTCGACTAACAGAGCAATGTCTGTAGGTGTGCTGATAGGTCGTCCTGCAGAGGAGATGCCCGGTTCTACGGGTGACCTTCTTCCCGAGCTCTTGCAACTGCTCGATCGAGTTCGGCAGGCGATGCGAGGCGTCGCCCAGGCCCTGTGGCCATCCATCTCCATGCCCGAAGGTCTTGGAGAGCTTGTGGAAAAGCTAAAAGGAGCACGGCGGCGCTTCCGATTGTGGAAGATATCAGCCTGCCGTCAAGGCGCTAGGGAGGCCTGGGCCATGGTGAAGACGCGGTATGCAAAGGCTGACCCCAACCACATGGTCGAGGTCGGTCCTATAGGGCCCGATGGGAAGGAGATCCCTGTAAGCTTAGTATACGGCCAAGTAGAGTTGGCCGCAAAGTATTTCCAGCAGGACTGTAAATTAGACAGCCTATTAGATGGTATTGAAGAGGAATACGATTAGTCAAAATGACTATGTAATGTAGTTGACATTTATAATGCCTTCTAGCCGGATTGTAGATCATTTGTCATGGCCGACCTTTTCGCTTCAGCCTCGGGACCTGACGGTCCGGAGTGTGTCTGAATTCCCATGCGGTTCTATAGGAACCGGGGAATGCATGGAGACCAGGCGTAGGGGTCATTAGTGCGTGAACAGACAAGTGCCCGACTAGTTATGTTATATTACATGGTTAGTAAGAAACATCTTCCAGGGAGAATAGTTCCGTTAGGGGTTCCTTTCCCTGGGAGGAATTCCCTAAGGTGCATGTCCATGCTGCGAAAAGAAACGCAGGAAAAACATCTGGGGGCGTATAGATAAAAATAAAAAAGATCATCTTTAGTTCACCGACCGAATATTCCCTTAAGAACACTAGCTTTCGGCTTCACCCAGTCTGAGGTACACGTCCGGCTGACCCGGCAGTAACAATCGCAGAGGTGCTCCCTTTACCACCTAGCCGAACAATCGGGAACGTAGGGGTAAGCACAGGAGCCAGGCAACCCAGCTTGGCCAAAACTTAAGTCATATCGATGCATATAATGGTGAATAAAAGGTACATGCGGAAGTGTGACGCATGTGTTGGGCATGAAGCCCGTATAAATAAGCTTCTGTTTAAAGAAGCCCCCAGGTTTAATGAGCGCGGATGGCGCGTCACTTTATGAGCCTTTAAGGGCTATAAGAGAGAGAGAGAGAGAGAGAGAGAGAGAGAGAAGAGAAATGCAAGACAGAAAATATATAAAAATGGACAGAGGAAGGAGACGAACACAGAGTCCGGCGCTAGGCATAGAATCTTCGAAGACGGGCTGCGTTCCATGGGTTCGGCTCGAGTCGGTTATCTGATGCATCTCGCAGGCGGTACGCTCCACCAGTCAGGACTTGGTCAATTATGAAGGGACCTTCCCACTTGGGCTTGAGTTTGTCCTTTTTCTTGTCCGGTAGTCGTAGAACTAATTCGCCAACATTGTAATTTTTGGCCCGTACTTCTCTGCTTTGGTATCTTCGAGCCTGCTATTGATAGAATGCGGAATGGGCTTTTGCCATGTCACGCTCCTCCTCCAATGCGTCTAAGCTGTCCTACCGATCGAGCTCAGCTTCTCTTTCTTCGTACATGCGCACTCGAGGTGAGTCATGAATTATGTCGCAGGGCAAAACTGCCTCTGCGCCGTACACCATAAAGAATGGTGTGTATCCGGTGGTGCGATTCGACGTGGTCCACAACCCCCAGAGTACGGAGTCGAGCTCCTCTACCCAGTGCGTGTTAGATTCCTTGAGGGACCGCACTAATCTGGGTTTAATGCCGCTCATGATAAGACCATTTGCACGTTCGACCTGGCCGTTAGTTTGTGGGTGATAGACGGAAGCATAGTCGAGCTTGATGCCCATGTTTTTGCACCAGAGTTTTACCTCGTCGGCCGTGAAGTTCGTGTTGTTATCAGTGATGATGCTGTGGGGAACGCCGTAACGGTGTACGACCCCGGATATAAAGTCTATCACCGGTCCGGATTCGGCCGTCTTAACAGGCTTGGCTTCTATCCATTTGGTGAATTTATCCACCATGACCAGTAAATATTTTTTCTTGTGGGTTCCGCCTTTAAGGTGTCCAACCATGTCAAGCCCCCAGACCGCGAAGGGCCAAGTAATGGGGATAGTTTGGAGGGCGGTGGGTGGCATATGGCTTCGGTTTGCAAAGAGCTGGCAACTGGTGCATCGTTGGACTAAGTCCCGAGCGTCTGCCCGGGCCGTCGGCCAATAAAAGCCTGTACGGAAGGCCTTGCTTACAAGGGACCGAGCTGCAGCGTGATGACCGCCCAGTCCGGCATGAATTTCAGCCAGGAGGTTCCGCCCCTCCTCTTCGGAGATGCACCTTTGAAGGACTCCGGTAGTGCTTTTCTTATAAAGCTCTCCCTCGTGGACTCTGTAGGCTTTGGATCGCCGCACTATGCAGCGTGCCTCATTTTGGTCCTCGGGGAGTTCCTGCCTAGTGAGGTAGGCGAGGAATGGTTCTGTCCACGGGGCGATGACGACCATTATTACATGGGCTGAAGGTGTTATTTCATTGGCAGAGCCTCCGATTGTGTCAGAATGTTCGGTGTCGGGCAGTGCGGTTGGGTCCGGGGTGTTATTGTTTGGCTCCCCTTCCCATACTACGGATGGCTTGAACAGCCTTTCCAAGAAGATGTTGGGGGGGGGGACTACATCGCGTTTTGCGCCGATGCGTGCCAGGACATCTGCCGCCTGATTATTTTCCCGGGCTAGATGTTGAAATTCAAGCCCCTCGAACCGAGATGACATTTTTAGGATGGCATTGCGGTAAGCTGCCATTTTTGGATCCTTGGCATCAAAGTCTCCATTTATTTGGGATATTGCGAGGTTCGAGTCCCCGCGCACCTCTAGGCGTTGAATGCCCATGGATACTGCCATCCGGAGACCATGTAAAAGGGCCTCATATTCGGCTGCGTTGTTGGAGTCCGTGTACATAATTTGGAGTACGTATTGAACTGTGTCTCCTGTGGGGGACGTCAAAACGACGCCAGCCCCCAGTCCGGCCAACATCTTGGAGCCGTCGAAATGCATGATCCAATTTGAATATGTGCCGTACTCTTTAGGGAGTTCGGCCTCCGTCCATTCTGTGACGAAGTCGGCCAAGACTTGCGACTTGATGGCTCGTCATGGCTTATAAGTTATGTCGAACAGGAGGAGCTCAATGGCCCATTTTGCAATCCGGCCTGTTGCGTCACGGTTGTTTATAATATCGTTAAGTGGTACTTCCGAGGCTACTGTTATTGAACACTCTTGAAAGTAGTGTCGTAGCTTTCGGGATGCCATGAATACCGCGTACGTGATCTTTTGATAATGCGGGTACCGTGATTTGCAAGGAGTGAGGACAATGGACACATAATAGACCGGCTTTTGAAGGGGGAATTTGTGTCCGTCCGCTTCTCGTTCGACGACGAGCACTGCGCTTACAACCTGATGTGTTGCTGCAATGTATAACAGCATTGGTTCGCCAATATTTGGCGTGGCCAGGACTGAGTTTGTTGCAAGTATGGATTTTATCTCCTCGAGTCCGGCCGTAGCTGCATCCATCCATTCGAAGTGTTCGGTGCGCCGAAGGAGGCGGTAAAGGGGTAGGGCCTTTTCTCCCAAGCGGGAGATGAAGCGGCTTAGAGCCGCCACGCACCCGGTTAACTTTTGTACTTGTTTGAGGTCCTTTGGGATATCCATTTGCGACAGAGCTCGGATCTTGGCTGGATTTGCTTCGATTCCTCTACCGGATACAATGAAGCCCAAGAGCTTTTCGGCTGGAATGCCAAAAACGCATTTTTCCGGGTTGAGCTTGATGTTGTATGTTCGGAGGTTATCAAATGTGATTCTTTAGTCGTCTACTAGAGATTCGACATGTCTTGTTTTGACGACCACACCATCTACATATGCCTCCACTGTTTTGCCGATCTGGCTTGCCAGACATGTCTGAATCATGCGCTGATATGTTGTGCCGGCGTTTTTGAGCCCGAAGGGCATTGTGTTGAAGCAGAATGGGCCGTATGGTGTGATAAATGCCGTTGCGGATTGGTCAGATTCTGCCATCTTGATTTGATGGTAGCCGGAATATGCTTCGAGGAAACACAACGAATCGTGTCCTGCGGTAGCGTCGATAATTTGATCGATGCGGGGGAGGGGGAAGGGATCCTTTGGCCAAGCCTTGTTAAGGTCTTTAAAATCAACGCACAGGCGCCAGGATTTGTCCTTCTTTGGTACCATCACCAGGTTTGCTAGCCAGTCCGGATGTTTTATAT
This sequence comes from Triticum dicoccoides, assembly GCF_002162155.2. NCBI lineage: Eukaryota > Viridiplantae > Streptophyta > Magnoliopsida > Poales > Poaceae > Triticum > Triticum dicoccoides. Next base: position 164,927,339 of record NC_041388.1, read on the forward strand.
CTCTGATGAATCCGGCCTCCAATAGCTTTGCTAGCTCTTCTCCCATAGACTGTCTCTTAGGTTCGGAAAAACGCCGAAGAGCCTGTTTGACAGGTTTGAATCCTGTTTGGATATTTAAGCTGTGCTCGGCCAGCCTGCGTGGGATTCCTGGCATGTCTGAAGGGTGCCAGGCGAAAATGTCCCAGTTTTCTCGTAGGAACTCTCGCAGTGCGGCGTCTACATCAGGGTTTAACTGTGCCCCGATGGAAGCTGTTTTATTTGGGTCCGTTGGATGGACTTGGAATTTGACTATTTCGTCCGCCAAAGGAGGTGGACTTGGATCTTTTGTCGAGTACCACATCGTCCCTATTCACCGTAGAGCGTAGCGCAGTCAGTTCCTCAGCCGCTAGGGCTTCAGATAGTGCCTCGAGGGCCAGTGTGGCTGTCTTGTTTTCGGCGCGGAGTGCTATGTGCGGATCACTAGCGAGAGTGATGATCCCATTAGGCCCGGGCATTTTGAGCTTCATGTACCCGTAATGGGGTATTGCTTGGAAGATTGTAAACGCTTCCCGCCCTAGCAGAGCGTGATAACTGCTGCTGAACGGAGCCACATGGAACGTGATCTCTTCGGACCTGTAATTATCAGACGTGCCGAACACCACATCTAGTGTGATTTTTCCTGCACAACGCACTTCCCGACTGGGGATTATTCCTCTAAAGGTTGTGCTGCTTCGCTCAATGTGGTTCCAGTCTATTTCCATTTTTTGAAGGGTTTCCTCGTAAATGAGGTTCAATCCGCTGCCGCCGTCCATGAGTACCTTGGTAAGACGAAAGCCGTCCACTATTGGGCTGAGGACCAATGCGGCTGGTGCTCGGGCTGTTCGGAATTTAGGTTCATCACTGGCGTTAAAGGTAATAGCCGTGTCACTCCATGGGTTTATTGTTGCTACTTGGTAGACTTCGTCAAGGCTGCGGAGTGTCCTTTTTCGCATATTATTTGATGCGGAAGTCTCAAAGACTGTTAATACCGTATGGGTGTCTCTGGGGTGGCTTTCTGTGGCCTCCGGAATTAGGAGGTTTTCACCAATTTTGGCCACCTGCCGGAGTATCCAACATGCTCTAAGGCTGTGAGTTGGTGTGGCGTCCTCTGTACTGTGAATTTTACAGGGTCCGTTAAGCCACCCTTCCAGTACGGTTCCATGCCCTATAGAGGGTTTTTGCTTTTTGGTATTTGACCTGGGTGTCTGGTTATGCTGCACCCTTTTATTTCGGACTGGGTTTGTATTTAGGGCCGGATTGTCCCAAAATTTTATTTTGGTTTTCCAGGCGCTTACCATCGCACAACACTTTCGTACAATGGACGCCAAGTCAGCGAAGCGTGTGATATCACGGCGACTTATGGCGTTGAGTATTCCCTTGTCCGTGCAATTATTGCAGAAGATTAAGATTGCGTCTTCCTCTCGGCAGTCCCTTAGCCTGTTCTTAACTAGGAGGAATCTAGCCCAGTAATGATGTACTGTTTCGTCGGGCTCTTGCCTGATTTTGGATAGATCGCTTATGTTGGGGTGGGTGGGTGGAGTTAAATCCGAAGCCTCACTCCGTCTGAGGCTCAGAGGCCGAGGAATTTCTGAACTCGAAAATTTGGATCCCTGGGTGTTGTCCAATGAATCCAGCCCGTCGCCTGACTCTAAGTTCAGGTCTTGAGTGATATCCTCCCCTCCGTGGGTATCCGGCTTGGAGGGATCGGGAACCCGGATGTAGCGAGTCCTTAAGATAGACGAAGGGTCGCTGCACTGTCCCTCTACCACGGCAACATGATGGGTGACTTGGGGAGAGTTAATCTCTCTCAGATCGGTTTTAGGTCCAATCTAGTCGTAATCCGTAGCGACTCCCAGGGCGGCGAAGCGATCCAAGAGCTTGTTTATGGAGGAAAGTTCCATTGGATCTAACTGCTCGGCGAGTTCCGAACTGATATGAAGATTGTTTTCGATGGCTCGAGAGGTCATCGTCGACGCAGAAGCCGAACAGGTGGTCATAAGAAAACCACCTAGCCAGAGGGTTTGGCCGACAGCCAAAGCTCCCTTAGCAACGGTGCCATCTTTAAAGATGGGCGAGGCATCCTTCCTGATGGCGACAACACAGAGAAACTCTCAATGAAAGCACCAATGTCGGTGTCAAAACTGGCAGATCTCGGGTAGGGGGTCCCAAACTGTGCGTCTAGGCCGGATGGTAACAGGAGGCAAGGGACACGAAGTTTTACCTAGGTTCGGGCCCTCTCGATGGAGGTAAAACCCTACGTCCTGCTTAATTAATATTAATGATATGGGTAGTACAAGAGTAGATCTACCACGAGATCAGAGAGGCTAAACCCTAGAAGCTAGCCTATGGTATGATTGTTGATGTGTATGTTGTCCTACGGACTAAAACCCTCCGGTTTATATAGACACTGGATAGGGTTAGGGTTACATAGAGTTGGTTACAATGGTAGGAGATCTAAATATCCGTATTGCCAAGCTTGCCTTCCACGCCAAGGAAAGTCCCTTCCGGACACGGGACAAAGTCTTCAATCTTGTATCTTCATAGTCCTGGAGTCCGGCTGAAGGTATAGTCCGGCCATCCGGACACCCCCTAATCCAGGACTCCCTCAGTTGTCAATCCCTTCACAGCCACTTGCAAGAGTGAGATCTGATAGAGATGATAATAATAAGATAATTTTTTTGGTATTTTTATGATGTAGATTGAAAGTAAATAAAGCAAAATAAACGGCGCCAAAAATAGCTTGTTGATGGGAGATTAATATGATGGAAAATAGACCCGGGGGCCATAGGTTTCACTAGTGGCTTCTCTCAAGATAGCATAAGTATTACAGTGGGTGAACAAATTACTGTCGAGCAATTGATAGAAAAGCGAATAATTATGAGAATATCTAGGCATGATCATGTATATAGGCATCACGTTCGTGACAAGTAGACCGACTCCTGCCTGCATCTACTACTATTACTACACACATCGACCGCTATCCAGCATGCATCTAGAGTATTAAGTTCATAAGAACAGAGTAACGCCTTAAGCAAGATGACATGATGTAAAGGGATAAACTCATGCAATATGATATAAACCCCATCTTTTTATCCTCGATGGCAACAATACAATACGTGTCGTTTCCCTTTCTGTCACTGGGATCGAGCACCGCAAGATTGAACCCAAAGCTAAGCACTTCTCCCATTGCAAGAAAGATTAATCTAGTAGGCCAAACCAAACTGATAATTCGAAGAGACTTGCAAAGATAAACCAATCATACATAAAAGAATTCAGAGAAGATTCAAATATTGTTCATAGATAGACTTGATCATAAACCCACAATTCATCGGATCTCGACAAACACACCGCAAAAGAAGATTACATCAAATAGATCTGCAAGAGAATCGAGGAGAACTTTGTATTGAGATCCAAAGAGAGAGAAGAAGTCATCTAGCTACTAGCTATGGACCCGAAGGTCTGAAGTAAACTACTCAAACATCATCGGAGGGGCCATGGAGTTGATGTAGAGGCCCTCCATGATCAATGCCCCCTCCGGTGAAGCTCCGAAAAAGGCCCCAAGATGGGATCTCTTGGGTACAGAAGGTTGCGGCGGTGGAATTAGGTTTTCGTGGTGCTCCTGGATGTTTGGGGGGTACGTGGATATATATAGGAGGAAAAAATACGTCGTTGGAGCAACGAGGGACCCACGAGGGTGGAGGGCGCACCCAGGGGGTGGGCGCGCCCCCTGCCTCGTGGCCGCCTCGTTGATTGCTTGACGTCCACTCCAAGTCTTCTGGATAATGTTCGTTCCAAAAATAATGCTCTCGAAGGTTTCATTCCGTTCGGACTCCGTTTGATATTCCTTTTCGGTGAAACTCTAAAATAGGCAAAAAACAACAATTTGGCCTGGGCCTCCAATTAATAGGTTAGTCCCAAAAATAATATAAAAGTGTAAAAATAAGCCCATTAACATCCAAAATAGATAATATAATAGCATGGAGCAATAAAAAGTTATAGATACGTTGGAGACGTATCATAGTGCCTCTCGCTATCAGCCTCCGAAGGTTCCTGCAGGTTAGCGCGAGGGAGGAATACAGGTTGCAACAACGCTTGCCGGTCTGCCACTGGTCATTCTGCAAGAAGATGAAGGCATTGAGGGCCTGGTGAGGTGACGTGCGCGGGGCGTGCCGTGAGCCAGAGCTTGACCGCTTAGATTTGCCAGCGTTGCAGGGACGGACCCGAGCATAAGCATCGTGCCAGCATGAGTAGCCCCCGTTGCGGGATGAGCAGGGGGCCGATCGGCAATGCGGGCGGCCGCGATGGATAATAGGCAAGCAGGTGATAATCATGAAATGACTCAAGCAATGGAGCAGGTTAGCTTAGCTAGATGCAAGAACGATACATGCCACTGGGATGGACCCTAGCGTCCTGGGGATGATGCAGCCCGAGAGGCGCTCCCGACAGGGTAAGCTAAAGATGCAAAAGGATACACGTAGCGGGGGCAGACCCCTGTGACTTGGGGATAATGCTACCCGAGGGGCGCCCCCAACTAAATGAACTAGAAAGAGTCACCTGATACCGTGCTGGAGTGGTGTCGAGGCAGCTGAAGATGCGTGCCGAAGAGGTTGCTCCTCACGAGCCGCCAGGGTCCTGAGCCTCAGGGGGCTTTGTAGGCCCAGGTGGCTCCTGAAGAACCGTCGCGATCTCCTCTAGGACGACGTGATGCCTGGCCTCCTGAGCCGTCAGAATGCTTCGCAGGTGGCGCTGGAAGGTGACAGCCGCATTCGGCAAGCCAAACAGCATGTGAACTGATACGTCTCCAACGTATTTGTAATTTTTGATTGTTCCATGCTATTATATTGTCTGTTTTGGATGTTAATGGGCTCATTTATACACTTTTATATTATTTTTGGGACTAACCTACTAACTCAAGGCCCAGTGCAAATTGTTGTTTTTTTGCCTATTTTAGTGTTTCATAGAAAAGAAATATCAAACGCAATCCAAACAGAATGAAACCTTCAGGAGAGTTATTTTTGGAACAAACATGATCCAGGGGACTTGGAGTAGACATCAAGAAAGAAACAAGGTGGCCACAAGGCAGGGAGGCGCGCCTGCCCCCCTGGGCGTGCCCCCACCCTCATGGGCCCCTCGCAGCTCCACCGACCTACTTTTTCCTCCTATATATATCCATATACCCTAGAAACATCCAAGAGCACCAAGAAACCCTATTTCCACCGCCACAACCTTCTGTACCCAAGAGATCCCATCTTGGGGCCTTTTCCAAAGCTCCACCGGAGGGGGAATCGATCACGGAGGGCTTCTACGTCAACACCATAGCCTCTCCGATGAGGTGTGAGTAGTTTACCACAGACCTTTGGGTCCATAGCTATTAGCTAGATGGCTTCTTCTCTCTCTTTGGATCTCGATACAATGTTCTCCTCGATCTTCTTGGAGATCTATTTGATGTAACTCTTTTTGCGGTGTGTTTGTTGAGATCCGATGAATTGTGGGTTTATGATCAAGTTTATCTAGGAACAATATTTGATTCTTCTCTGAAATCTTTTATGTATGATTGGTTATCTTTGCAAGTCTCTTCGAATTATCAGTTTGGTTTGGCCTACTAGATTGATCTTTCTTGCAATGGGAGAAGTGCTTAGCTTTGGGTTCAATCTTGCGGTGTCCTTTCCCAGTGACACCAGGGGCAGCAAGGCACGTATTGTATTGTTGCCATCGAGGATAAAAAGATGGGGTTTATATCATATTGCTTGAGTTTATCCCTCTACATCATGTCATCTTGCCTAATGCGTTACTCTGTTCTTATGAACTTAATACTCTAGATCCATGCTGGATAGCGGTCGATGTGTGGAGTAATAGTAGTAGATGCAGAATTGTTTTGGTCTACTTGTCGTGGACGTGATGCCTATATACATGATCATGCCTAGATATTCTCATAATTATGCACTTTTCTATCAATTGCTCGATAGTAATTTGTTCACCCACCGTAATACTTATGCTATCTTGAGAGAAGCCACTAGTGAAACCTATGGCCCCTGGGTCTATCTTTTATCATATAAGTTTCCAATCTATTTTACTTTGCAATCTTTATTTTCCTATCTATATCATAAAAATACCAAAAATATTTATCTTATTATCTCTATCAGATCTCACTGTCGTAAGTGACTGTGAAGGGATTGACAACCCCTTTATCGCGTTGGTTGCAAGGTTCTTATTTGTTTGTGTAGGTACGAGGGACTTGCGTGTAGTCTCCTACTGGATTGATACCTTGTTTCTCAAAAACCGAGGTAAATACTTACGCTACTTTGCTGCATCACCCTTTCCTCTTCAAGGGAAAACCAATGCAGTGCTCAAGAGGTAGCAACAAGGATTTCTGGCGCCGTTTCCGGGGAGATCTATGCACAAGTCAAGACATACCAAGTACCTATCACAAACTCTTATCCCTCGCATTACATTATTTGCCATTTGCCTCTCGTTTTCCTCTCCCCCACTTCACCCTTGCCGTTTTATTCGCCCTCCTTTTCCGTTCGTCTCTTTTTCGCTTGCCTCTTGCTGCCACCATGTGTGAAATTGGGGAGGTTATCGTTGATAAGGATAGTGGTAATAACATGGAAAACTTTGATGCTTTTGTTGATCATTCTGAAGAACCTACTATTTTACACACTAAAAAGTTTCGGATTGGTAGTGGTAATATTATTGAAAAAGGAGTTATTCAAGATTTCTTTACTTGTGCCGATACTTTTCCTACTAGGGGAGGGTCTATTCTCCATAGAACTAGTAGTTTTGCGGATGCTATATCTTTGCTCATAGTTGAACTTGAAAGACATTTTATTCATATGCACCCTTGCATCCAAAGGATTTTTCTAGATTTTTCTAATATTGAGCACTCTTCTATTAAGCGAGCAACTACTATATTTTTAGCTCATGAGTTCAGATTTATAATGAAAGAAGCCAATGAAATTTTTGCGCATTATAGGGTGGACACCGGCCGTCCTCCCATAGAAGCAATCCTTTTTTTTATCAAGAAGACATAATGCGCTTACGATCCTTAGATCATGTTGCTTTTAACGAAAACCTTAGAAAGAAGGTTCCTACCGATGTTCTTGTTGACTGTATTTCTGAAATTAATGATAATTTTGCCATCCAAAATAATGGGTTGGTTTTTCCCCTTGAACAAAGGCTCATGACTTTTTGCCAAAAGAATACTTATAATGATGAATTGGTTGTGCAATATGAGGGGCCAAAGGAGGAACCAATACCTCCCGAGCTTGATCTTGGGGACTTTTGTCCCATTAAATTTAGCCCTTTTGATTATTTTGCTTGCCACAAAGAAAGCTTGCTGCTGAACGTAGGGAGTATGAGATGAGTTTTAGCGATCTACCTTATCATTATCATGGCAATACCTAGATCTATTCTTGCTTTTATGCCTAGCTAGGGGCGTTAAACAACAACGCTTGTTGGGAGGCAACCCAATTTTATTTTTGTTTCTTGCTTTTTGGTTGTGTTTAGTAATAAATAATTCATCTAGACTCTTTTTAGATGTGGTTTTATGATTTTAATTAGTGTTTGTGCCAAGTAGAACCTTTGGGAAGACTTGGGGGAAGTTTTAGCGATCTTGCTGTAAAAAATAGAAACTTTAGCACTCACGAGATTTGCTGCCATTTTTTACTGGGGAGTGCGATTAGGTTGATTCTTTTTGCAGATAATTAATACACAAATTTATCACGTCCAAAAATTTATTTCAGAATTTTTGGGGTTACATAAGTATTCAAAACCTACAGATTACTACAGACTGTTCTGTTTTTGACAGATTCTGTTTTTCGTGTGTTGTTTGCTTATTTTGATGAATCTATGGCTAGTATTGGAGGGTATGAACCATAGAGAAGTTGGAATACAGTAGGTTTAGCACCAATATAAATAAATAATGAGTTCATTACAGTACCTTAAGTGGTGGTCTGTTTTCTTATACTAACGGAGCTCATGAGATTTTCTGTTGAGTTTTGTGTTGTGAAGTTTTCAAGTTTTGGGTAAAGATTTGATGGATTATGGAATAAGGAGTGGCAAGAGCCTAATATTGGGGATGCCCAAGGCACCACAAGGTAAAATTAAAGTACAACCAAAAGCCTAAGCTTGGGGATGCCCCAAAAGGCATCCCCTCTTTCGTCTTCTTCCATCGGTAACTTTACTTGAGGCTATATTTTTATTCACCACATGATATGTGTTTTTCTTGGAGTGTCTTGTATGATTTGAGTCTTTGATTTTTAGTTTACCACAATCATCCTTGCTGTACACACCTTTTGGGAGACACACACATGAATTGGAATTTATTAGAATACTCTATGTGCTTCACTTATATCTTTTGAGCTAGATAATTTTGCTCTAGTGCTTCACTTATATCTTTTAGAGCACGGTGGTGGTCTTATTTTATAGAAATTATTGATCTCTCATGCTTCACTTATATTATTTTGAGAGTCCTTTAGAACAGTATGGTAATTTTCTTTGGTTATGAAATTAGTTTTAATATGATAGACATCCAAGATGGGTATAATAAAAACTATCATAGAAAGTGCATTGAATACTATGAGAAGTTTGATACTTGATAATTGTTTTGAGATATGAGGATGGTGATATTAAAGTTGTGCTAGTTGAGTAGTTGTTAATTTGAGAAATACTTGTGTTGAAGATTGCAAGTCCCGTAGCATGCACATATGGTAACCGTTGTGTAACAAATTTGAAACATGAGGTGTTATTCGATTGTCTTCCTTATGAGTGGCGGTCGGGGCCGAGCGATGGTCTTTTCCTACCAATCTACCCCCCTAGGAGCATGTGCATAATGCTTGGTTTTTTATGACTTGTAGATTTTTGCAATAAGTATGTGAGTTCTTTATGACTAATGTTGAGTCCATGGATTATACACACTCTCACCCTTCCATCATTGCTAGCCTCTTCGGTACCGTGCATTGTCCTTTCTCACCTTCAGAGTTGGTGCAAACTTCGCCGGTGCATCCAAACCCCGTGATATGATACGCTCTATCATACATAAACCTCCTTATATCTTCCTCAAAACAGCCACCATACCTACCTATTATGGCATTTCCATAGCCATTCCGAGATATATTGCCATGCAACTTTCCACCGTTTCATTATGACACGCTTCATCATTGTCATATTGCTTTGCATGATCATGTAGTTGACATCGTATTTGTGGCAAAGCCACCATGCATAATTTATCATACATGTCACTCTTGATTCATTACCCTTCCCGGTATACCGTCGGAGGCATTCATATAGAGTCATATTTTGTTCTAGTATCAAGTTGTAATCATTGAGTTGTAAATAAAATAGAAGTGTGATGATCATCATTAATAGAGCATTGTCCCAAATAAAAAAAAGAGAAAGGCCAAATAAAAAAAGGCCAAAAAAAGAAGAAAAAAGTGATAAAAATGGGACAATGCTACTATCCTCCTTTTACACACTTGTGCTTCAAAGTAGCACCATGATCTTTATGATAGAGAGTCTCTTGTTTTGTCACTTTCATATACTAGTGGGAATTTTTCATTATAGAACTTGGCTTGTATATTCCAATAATGGGCTTCCACAAATGCCCTAGGTCTTCGTGAGCAAGCAAGTTGGATGCTGATACGCCTCCGTCGTATCTACTTTTCCAAACACTTTTGCCCTTGTTTTGGACTCTAACTTGCATGATTTGAATGGAACTAACCCGGACTAACGTTGTTTTAAGCAGAATTGCCATGGTGTTATTTTTGTGCAGAAATAAAAGTTCTCGGAATGACCTGAAAATCAACAGAGATTATTTTTGGAATATATAAAAAATACTGGAAGAAGAATCCACGTCAGGGGGCCCACACCCTGTCCACGAGGGTGGGGGCGCGCCCCTGCCTCGTGGGCCCCCTGACGCTCCACCACCTCAACTCCAACTCCATATATTCGTGTTCGGGGAGAGAAGAAAACAGGGAGAAGGATTCATCGCGTTTTACGATACGGAGCCGCCACCAAGCCCTAAACTCTCTCGGGAGGGCTGACCGGGACTCCGTTCGGGGCTCCGGAGAGGGGAATTCGTCGCCATCATCATCATCAACCTTCCTCCATCACCAATTTCATGATGCTCACCTCCGTGCATGAGTAATTCCATTGTAGGCTTGCTGGATGGTGATGGGTTGAATGAGATTTATCATGTAATCGAGTTAGTTTTGTTAGGGTTTGATCCCTAGTATCCACTATGTTCTGAGATTGATGTTGCTATGACTTTGCTATGCTTAATGCTTGTCACTAGGGCCCGAGTGCCATGATTTCAGATATGAACCTATTATGTTTTCATGAATATATGTGAGTTCTTGATCCTATCTTGCAAGTCTATAGTCACCTACTATGTGTTATGATCCGGCAACCCCGAAGTGACAATAATCGGGACCACTCCCGGTGATGACCGTAATTTGAGGAGTTCATGTATTCACTATGTGTTAATGCTTTAGTCAGGTACTCTATTAAAAGGTGGCCTTAATATCCCTTGGTTTCCAATAGGACCCCACTGCCACGAGAGGGTAGGACAAAACATGTCATGCAAGTTCTTTTCCATAAGCACGTATGACTATATTTAGAATATATGCCTACATTACATTGATGAATTGGAGCTAGTTCTGTGTCACCCTATGTTATAACTATTGCATGAATAATCGCATCCGACATAATTCTCCATCATCGATCCATTGCCTACGAGCTTTTCATATATTGTTCTTCGGTTATTTATTTTTCCGTTATTACTGTTACAATCACTATAAAACCAAAAATATTACTTTTGCTACTGTTACCACTATTATCATATTACTTTGCTACTAAACACTTTGCTGCAGATATTAAGTTTCCACGTGTGGTTGAATTGACAACTCGGCTGCTAATACTTGAGAATATTCTTTGGCTCCCCTTGTGTCGAATCAATAAATTTGGGTTGAATACTCTACCCTCGAAAACTGTTGCGATCCCCTATACTTGTGGGTTATCAAGACTATTTTCTGGCGCCGTTACCGGGGAGCATAGCTCTATTCTTTGAGTCACTTGGGATTTATATCTGCTGATCATTATGAAGAACTTGAAAGATCAAAGAACTAAGATTTTTCCCTCAACTACGAGGGGAGGTAAGGAACTGCCATCTAGCTCTGCACTTGATTCACCTTCTATTATGAGTAAACTTGCAACACCTACTGCTGTTATTGATTCCGATAGGCCGCATGTTATTGATGATGCCACTTCTGCTTTGCATGATACTTATGATGAAACTACTTTTATGCTTGATACTACTGTGCCACTAGGTGGATTTCTTGATGAACAACTTGCTAGGGCTAGAGAGAATGAAATTATTGAAACTGGTAATATTGATGAAAGTGATGATGAAGATTCTCCCCCTAGATATGAATTGCATGTAGTTCATGAGGGTTATGTTATGGATGAAGAAACTGCTAGAGACTTTCTTGCCTGCAATGATAGAAGTGATCTTAAGAAACTATTAGCTAAGCTGACAGAAAAATCTCTGAATGCTAGAATGAAATATGATCCTGCTTACGCTACTACACCTATCTTTATTACTGATAAGGATTATGATTTCTCAGTTGATCCTGATATAGTTACTTTGGTCGAATCTGATCCTTTCTATGGCTATGAATCTGGAACTGTTGTGGCACATCTTTCTAAATTAAATGATTTAGCTACCCTGTTCACTAATGATGAGAAAACTCGCTACTATTATATCCTTAAATTATTTCTGTTCTCATTAAAGGGTGATCCTAAGATATGGTTTAATTCTCTTGATCCTGGTTGTGTGTGTAGTCCCCAGGATATGATTTACTACTTCTCTGCTAAATATTTCCCCGCTCATAAGAAACAAGCTGCTTTAAGGGAAATATATAATTTTGTGAAAATTGAAGAAGAGAGTCTCCCACAAGCTTGGGGGAGGCTTCTCCAACTACTTAATGCTTTGCCTGATCATCCTCTCAAGAAAAATGAAATACTTGATATCTTTTATAATGGACTAACTGATGCTTCCAGAGACCACCTGGATAGTTGTGCTGGTTGTGTTTTCAGGGAAAGAACATTTGATCAAGCTGAAATTCTATTGAATAATATGTTGACCAATGAAAATAGTTGGACACTTCCTGAACCAACTCCTAAGCCAACTCGGAAGAAAAGGGGTATTCTATTTCTCAGTCCTGAAGATATGCAAGAGGCAAAGAAATCTATGAAAGAAAAAGGTATAAAAGCTGAATATGTTAAGAATTTACCTCCTGTTGAAGCAATACATGGTCTTAATTCATCACCTATTGAAGAAACACACGGTCTTGATAACCCGACACACGTAGTAAAGGTAAACTCTCTCTATAGATATGATAAAGCTGAAATCCCTCCTGCTAAGTTTGCTAGCCAATGTTTGGATGAATTTGATAACTTTATGGTTAAGCAAGAAGATTTTAATGCTTATTTTGGTAAACAATTGAAACATAATGCTTATATGATTGAACACTTGGGTGATTATATCGCTAGTGTTAAAGGTGAACTTAAACTTATTCGTAAACATGCTTCTATGGTTACCACCCAAGTAGAACAAGTACTTAAAGCTCAGAATGATTTTCTCAATGAATTAAACAATAAGAATGATAATGCTATTAGAGTTATGACTAGAGGTGGTAAAATGACTAAGGAGCCTTTGTATCCTAAGGGCCACCCTAAGAGAATTGAGCAAGATTCTTATAGAACTACTATAGATGCACCTAGTCCTTCTAAAAGGAAGAGAAAGAAAAATGATAGGACTTTGCATGCTTCTAGTGAACCTGTTGTAGACACACCTGAGAATCCCAATGATATTTCTATTTCTGATGCTGAAACACAATCTGGTAATGAACATGAACCTAGTGATAATGTTAATGATGATGTTCATATTGATGCTCAACCTAGCAATGATAATGATGTATAGATTGAACCTGCTGTTGATTTTGATAACCCACAATCAAAGAATCAACGTTATGATAAGAGAGACTTTGTTGCTAGGAAGCATGGTAAAGAAAGAGAACCATGGGTTCAGAAACCCATGCCTTTTCCTCCTAAACCATCCAAGAAAAAGGATGATGAGGATTTTGAGCGCTTTGCTGAAATGATTAGACCTATATTTTTGCGTATGTGTTTGACTGATATGCTTAAAATGAATCCTTATGCTAAGTATATGAAGGAAATTGTTACAAATAAGAGAAAGATACCGGAAGCTGAAATTTCCACCATGCTTGCTAATTACACTTTTAAGGGTGGAATACCAAAGAAATTTGGAGATCCAAGAGTACCAACTATACCATGCTCCATTAAAAGAAACTATGTTAAAACTGCTTTATGTGATCTTGGAGCCGGTGTTAGTGTTATGCCTCTCTATTTATATCGTAGACTTGATTTGAATAAGTTGACACCTACTGAAATATCTTTGCAAATGGCTGACAAATCAACTGCTATACCTGTCGGTATTTGTGAGGATGTGCCTGTTGTGGTTGCAAATGTTACTATTTTAACGGACTTTGTTATTCCCGAGGACGATAGTATGTCTATTATTCTTGGAAGACCATTTTTGAATACCATAGGGGCTGTTATTGATTGCACCAAAGGCAATGCCACTTTTCATGTTAATGGTAATGAGCATACGGTACACTTTTCGAGGAAACAACCTCAAGTCCACAGTATCAATTCTATTGGAAAAATTTCAACAATCACTATTGGAGGTTTTGAATTTCCTCTTCCTACTGTCAAGAAGAAATATGATATTCTTATTGTTGGGGATGTGCATATCCCCGTTGAGGTAACCTAGTGTTATTCGAAAATTCTCCAGTTTCATGTTATTCGAAATGAGTTTGTTAACAAGACCTGATCAACCTTGTTAGTGGATTCCTTTTGATGAGCATGAGATGGATGAATTTAGAAAACACAACTCTATGTACCCTCTTTTTACTTTCTGTTATTTATATTAAATAAAGCAAAAGTAGTATTTTCTGTCTGTTTTCTGAATTATCCATGCAATAAAAAATGGGCCATTTGCATTTCTGTCCCTAACTCGAACCACCTAATCAGATATACCCCTAATTCGAAAGCCTGCTCAAATTTGCCCCTTTGCCGTTAGGTGCCCTTATAGAAATGCCCTTCTGCGATGTCACCGTCCGGTCAAACAGCTTTGACGGTCTTCAAAGAATAGCAAAAATAAAAAAAAATCTAAAATTTTGTGAGATCGAAGAAACTCATGTGCCCAACGTGTGTGCAAATTTTCGTGCTATTTGGACATTCTAGGAGCTCGTGGCGAGGAAATACAGTTAATCTGCACGCTTGTGAACAATGAATTTGAAATAAAATAGCAAGAAAATTTAAAAAAATATGAAATTTTTTGGCATCAAAGTGTCTTGGGTGCACAAGTTGCTTGCAAGTTTTTGTGATCAAATGACATGCGAGGAGCTCTAGCAAGAAAAAACAAAATATTCATTTTTCCCAAGTTTTTTCCCGAGCCAAATTTCGTTTTTTTCTCCACAAGCCCCTCCAATGTCCAAACACAACAAAAATTTGCACGCAACTTGCAGACCTGAGCCTCTTTGATGCCAAAAAATTTCATATGTTTTTTAATTTTCTTGCTATTTTTTTGAATTTACTGTTCACAGGCTTACATATTTATTGTTTTTCCTCTGAAACGAGCTCCTGGAATGTACAAACAACACGGAACTTTGCACGCACCTTGCGAACCAGAGTATCTTTGATCCCACAAATTTTTAGATTTTTTAGAATTTTTTTGCTATTTTTTCAGGATGGTCAAAGCCCTTTGACCGACTTTGACCTGCTTTGACCGGACGATAACGACACAGAAGGGTATTTCTGTAAGTGCACCTAACGGCGGAGGGGCAAATTTGAGTAGGCTTTGAAGTTAGGGGTAAATCTGAGAGTGGGCGCAAATTAGGGGCATAGATGTAAATGTCCCATAGAAAATACCCCGAAAATAAAAGTTCTCCAAATGCCCTGAAAATTTAATATGATTTTTTCTGGAATGTTTGAGAATATCTGGCACTAAGAACACATCAGGCGGAGCCAGCACCTGGACACGAGGGTCCAGGGCGCGCCCTACCCCCTCGACGCGCCCCCTGCCTCGTGGGCCCCTGGTGGCCCCCTCCACTTATTCCAGCCACCACACACTCCTTCTTCCTCCCAAAAAATCACCAACCAGCTCAAGCACGAGTTTTAGCTCATCTTGCTGCTATTTTTGATCTCCTAGCTCAAAGCTCCATTACAAAAATGCTTTGGGGGATTGTTCTTTGGTATGTGACTCCTCCAATGGTCCAATTAGTTTTTGTTCTAGTGCTTTATTCATTGCAAATTTTTGCTGTTTAGGTGATCCTGTTCTTGAGTTTGCACGTCAAATTTATGTGGTCAAAAGTAGTTTTAATGCATGATGTGGCTTCTACGCACTTGTAGTAGTAGTTGCTATCAATTTTGTTGAGTTTGGTTCACATTTATTTTGAGTTGCAAATTTTTTTAGAAATTTTCAGAAAAAGATGAAGAGATTTTTGAGGGGCTCATCGAGCCGAAGCTCGAAGGATAAACAAAGTGAAGAGAACAAGAAGCCCAAGTATAATCTCCCTCGTACTGCGGAGGTTCGGCCGTGTGAATGGCCTTGTGATGATTTATTGAGAGAAGCTGGGATTCATGAAGATTTTTATTATTTGGCTGAGAATGCAGGCCTCACCGCCTTCCTCCACGACCAACGCGAACAGTATCTCTTACTCTCCAATATCTTTGTGCAAAACTTTCATTTCCATGCTAGGAGCTCACCACCTTTGGTGGAATTTTATTTATATGATGAGCATAAGGAGATGTCACTTCGTGATTTTTGTCGGGTTTGTTTGATACCTTTTGATGGCAGCATAGAGGAACCACATCGTGATGATGTGGAGGGATTTATTAATATGATTGCTGTAGGGGAAACGAGGAAAGTTTTCGATGCAAGAATCACTAGCATACATTTTCCTGTTCTATGTTACTTTTCAATATTTGCTAGTAGATGCTTAATTAGTCGCGGGAACTGTGGGAACCTTAGTGCTCCTGATATTGTTATTTTGCGCCATGCCTTGTTTCAAGATACTACCTTCAATTTAGGCGCTATTATTGCTAAGCGGTTAAACATGAACCGTACTAAGGGCCCCATCCTTGGAGGCATATTTGCCTCACGCCTAGGTGCACACTTTAACATACCAATCAGACATTATGAGAAAGAGGAAAAGTTGCTGCCTAATATTTTTCTAGATTATAAGAGCATGGTAGCACATGATTTTATTGTTAAGAATAAGAATAAGTTGCTTAACTATCGACTTATTTTTGGTAAGAATAACTTTGAGACTATTACCTTGCCTGCTCCCTCTTTGTTTAACATATTTTCAAGCAAGTACCTTGTTTTACCGGAGGACGTTTATGCATACTGGAGTGTGACACCAGCTCCAGAGCCTGAGCCGGAACCACCCCAGGACCCTTATCGACAGTCAGTTTATCAGTGGAATCCGGAGGAGATTGCCAACCAGTGGCACCCAGAGGACACTCCCCCTTACACGGGAGAGGGCTACTTTGATCCTTGGGCATAGACCAACTTAGGCCAAAAGCCTAAACTTGGGGGAGTACGTATTTCTCACCGACATTACATTCATGTTCACACACTCATGCCAGTTGTCGGTGCTCATACTTTTTCATTGTATCATCCATGCTAGTTTATTTTCTTTTTAAGCTTTCTTCTTGTGTGTTTAATAAACCTTAAGAAAACCCCCAAAAAATTTAGTTGTAGCTTTTAGCTAGTTTACTTTCCATGCTTGTAGTAGTAGTAATTAAAAAGAAAACCCAAAAAGATTTCTCGTTCTTCTTTTGCTTGTTGGGAGCTTTCCCGTGTAAATAGTTTTGTTTCTTTTCTTTGGGGGTCGAGAGGAGAAGACCATAATGAAAATGTTGAGTGGCTCTCATATGCATTATTGTTGATCTAACAAAGAGCCCATATTACCTTGTCTTCTCTCTTGAATTGAATGCTTGCAGATTCCAGCTTAGTACAATGCACGTACATTATTATTATTATCCACATCGTTTGGTCGTGCAAGTGAAAGGCAATAATGATGATTATATGATGAACTGATTGAGATAAGAAAAGCTGGTATGAACTCGACCTCTCTTGTTTTAGTAAATATGATTAGTTCATCATTCCCGCTTCAGCCTATTATGAAAGAAACATATTTGCAATGACAATTAGAGATTGTAGTTGCTTATGCCATGCCTAATTAGCTAGGAGTTTATAATGGTTTACCTTGCGTGCCAACATGCTATTAAAATGGTTGTGATGTGGTTTGATAGGGTGGTATCCTCTTTTGAACGATTCGAGTGGCTTGACTTGGCACATGTTCATGCATGTAGTTGAAACAAAATCAACATAGCCTCTACGATATTTATGTTCATGGTGAATTATATCCTACTTATGATTGCATTCGGTGTTGATTAATTTTAATGCATGTTCATGACTGTTGTCGCTCTCTAGCTGGTCGCTTCCCAGTCTTTTTCTAGCCTTCACTTGTACTAAGCGGGAATACTACTTGTGCATCCAACTCCATAAACCCCAAAGTTGTTCCATATGAGTCTACCATACCTACCTATATACGGTATCTACCTGCCGTTCCAAGTAAATTTGTATGTGTCAAACTCTAAACCTTCAAATAAACATTCTGTTTTGTATGCTAGAATAGCTCATGTATCAACTAGGGCTATCTATATCCTCCATGCTAGGCGGGTTATTGTCAAGAGGAGTGGACTCCGCTCCTCACTCACGAGAAAATGGCTGGTCACCGCGATGCCCAGTCCCATGCTTTAAGCAAATCAAATCAAAATAATTGCAAACAAAACTCCCCCAGGATTGTTGTTAGTTGGAGGCACCTGTTGTTTCGGGCAAGCCATGGATTGATGCTTGTTGGTGGTGGGGGAGTATAAACTTCACCATTCTGCTTGGGAACCGCCTATAATGTGTGTAGCATGGAAGATATCGAGATCTCTCGGTTGTTATGTTGACAATGAAAGTATACCGCTCAAAATTTTATTCATATGTATTTCAAAACCGAGCTCTGGCACCTCTACAAATCCGTGCTTCCCTCTGCGAAGGGCCTATCTATTTACTTTTACGTTGAGTCATCATCCTCTTATTAAAAAGCACCAGTTGGAGAGCACCGCTGTCATTAGCATCCATTACTGTTAGTTTACATTGAGTATGACTGTGACTGGATCTCTTTTACCATGAATTACAATGACTAGTCAGTCCCTGATCTTTGAAGGTTCTCTGCATTTATGTTTTCCGGTCTCAGAAAGGGCTAGCGAGATACCATCTTGTTATATCATATCATGATTGTTTTGAGAAAGTGTTGTCATCCGAGATTTATTATTATTGCTCGCTAGTTGATTATGCCATTGATATGAGTAAACATGAGACCTAAATGTTATTGCGAATGTGGTTAGTTCATAATCTTTACTGAAAACTTGAATGTTGGCTTTACATATTTACAACAACAAGAGCAAACAAAGTTTGTAGAAGTTTTTGTTTATCACTTTCAGTTTATCAACTGAATTGCTTGAGGACAAGCAAAGGCTTAAGCTTGGGGGAGTTGATACGTCTCCGTCGTATCTACTTTTCCAAACACTTTTGCCCTTGTTTTGGACTCTAACTTGCATGATTTGAATGGAACTAACCCGGACTAACGCTGTTTTCAGCAGAATTGCCATGGTGTTATTTTTGTGCAGAAATAAAATTTCTCGGAATGACCTGAAAATCAACGGAGATTATTTTTGGAATATATAAAAAATACTGGAAGAAGAATCCACGTTATGGGGCCCACACCCTATCCATGAGGGTGGGGGGCGCGCCCCCTGCCTCATGGGCCACCTGACGCTCCACTGACCTCAACTCCAACTCCATATATTCGTGTTCGGGGAGAAAAAAATCAGGGAGAAGGATTCATCACGTTTTACGATACGGAGCCGCCGCCAAGCCCTAAACTCTCTCGAGAGGGATGATCTGGAGTCCGTTCGGGGCTCCGGAGAGGGGAATTCGTCGCCATCGTCATCATCAACCTTCCTCCATCACCAATTTCATGATGCTCACCTCCGTGCGTGAGTAATTCCATCGTAGGCTTGCTGGACAGTGATGGATTGGATGAGATTTATCATGTAATCGAGTTAGTTTTGTTAGGGTTTGATCCCTAGTATCCACTATGTTCTGAGAGTGATGTTGCTATGACTTTGCTATGCTTAATGCTTGTCACTAGGGCCCGAGTGCCATGATTTCAGATCTGAACCTGTTATGTTTTCATGAATATATGTGAGTTCTTGATCCTATCTTGCAAGTCTATAGTCACCTACTATGTGTTATGATCCGGCAACCCCGAAGTGACAATAATCGGGACCACTCCCGATGATGACTGTAGTTTGAGGAGTTCATGTATTCACTATGTGTTAATGTTTTGGTCCGGTACTCTATTAAAAGGAGGCCTTAATATCCCTTAGTTTCCAATAGGACCCCGCTGCCACGGGAGGGTAGGACAAAAGATGTCATGCAAGTTCTTTTCCATAAGCACGTATGACTATATTTGGAATACATGCCTACATTACATTGATGAATTGGATCTAGTTCTGTGTCACCCTATGTTATAACTGTTGCATGAATAATCGCATCTGACATAATTCTCCATCACCGATCCATTGCTTACGAGCTTTTCATATATTGTTCTTCGCTTATTTACTTTTCCGTTATTACTGTTACAATAACTATAAAACCAAAAATATTACTTTTGCTACCGTTACCACTATTATCATATTACTTTGCTACTAAACACTATGCTGTAGATATTATGTTTTCTAGTGTGGTTGAATTGACTACGCAGCTGCTAATACTTGAGAATATTCTTTGGCTCCCCTTGTGTCGAATCAATAAATTTGGGTTGAATACTCTACCCTCGAAAATGGTTGCGATCCCCTATACTTGTGGGTTATCAGATGCACACCCACTTAGTTTCTTTTGTTGAGCTTTCATACAATTATAGCTCTAGTGCATCCGTTGCATGGAAATCCCTACTCCTTGCATTGACATCAATTGATGGGCATCTCCCTAGACCGTTGATCAGCCGCGTCGATGTGAGACTTTCTCCTTTTTTGTCTTCTCCACATAACCCCCATCATCATACTCTATTCCACCCATAGTGCTATATCCATGGCTCACGCTCATGTATTGCGTGAAAGTTGAAAAGTTTGTGATTACTAAAGTATGAAACACTTGCTTAGCTTGTCATCGGGGTCGTGCATGATGAGAGCATTCTCGTGTGACGAAAATGGAGCATGATAAACTATAAGATTTTGTAGGGATGAACTTTCTTTTGCCATGTTAATTTGAGAAGACATGATTGCTTAGTTAGTATGCTTGAAGTATTATTATTTTTATGTCAATATTAAACTTTTGTCTTGAATCTTTCGGATATGAGAATTCATGCCACAATAAAGAAAATTACATCGAGAATTATGCTAGGTAGCATTTCACATCAAAAATTCTATTTTTATCATTTACCTACTCGAGGACGAGCAGGAATTAAGCTTGGGGATGCTTGATACGTCTCCAATGTATCTAGAATTTTTGATTGTTCCATGCTATTATATTATCTGTTTTGGATGTTAATGGGCTTATTTATACACTTTTATATTATTTTTGGGACTAACATACTAACCCAAGGCCTAGTGCAAATTGTTGTTTTTTTGCCTATTTCTGTGTTTCGCAGAAAAGGAATATCAAATGGAATCCAAACGGAATGAAACCTTCGGGAGAGTTATTTTTGGAACAAACGTGATCCAGGGGCCATGGAGTAGACATCAAGAAAGAAACAAGGTGGCCACGAGGCATGGATGCGCGCCTGCCCCCTGGGCACGCCCCCACCCTCGTGGGCCCCTAGCAGCTCCACCGACCTACTTCTTCCTCCTATATATATATATCCATATACCCCGAAAACATCCAGGAGCACCACAAAACCCTATTTCCACCGCCGCAACCTTCTGTACCCAAGAGATCCCATTTTGGGGCTTTTTCCGGAGCTCCGCCGGAGGGGGAATCGATCACGGAGGGCTTCTATATCAACACCATAGCCTCTCCGATGATGTGTGAGTAATTTCCCATAGACCTTCGGGTCCATAGCTATTAGCTAGATGACTTCTTGTCTCTCTTTGGATCTCAATACAATGTTTTCCTCGATCTTCTTGGAGATCTATTTGATGTAACTCTTTTTGCAGTGTGTTTGTCAAGATCCGATGAATTGTGGGTTTATGATCAAGTTTATCTATGAACAATATTTGATTCTTCTCTGAAATCTTTTATGTAGGATTGGTTATCTTTGCATGTCTCCTCGAATTATCAGTTTGGTTTGGCCTACTAGATTGATATTTCTTGCAATGGGAGAAGTGCTTAGCTTTGGGTTCAATCTTGCGGTGTCCTTTCCCAGTGACACCAGGGGCAGCAAGGCATGTATTGTATTGTTGCCATCAAGGATAAAAAGATGGGGTTTATATCATATTGCTTGAGTTTATCCCTCTACATCATGTCATCTTGCCTAATGCGTTACTCTGTTCTTATGAACTCAATACTCTAGATGCATGCTAGATAGCGGTCGATGTGTCGAGTAATAGTAGTAGATGCAGAATCGTTTTGGTCTACTTGTCGCAGACGTGATGCCTATATACATGATCATGCCCAGACATTCTCATAATTATGCACTTTTCTATCAATTGCTCGATAGTAATTTGTTCACCCACTGTAATACTTATGCTATCTTGAGAGAAGCCACTAGTGAAACCTATGGCCCCCGGGTCTATCTTTTATCATATAAGTTTCCAATCTATTTTACTTTGCAATCTTTATTTTCCTATCTATATCATAAAAATACCAAAAATATTTATCTTATTATCTCTATCAGATCTCACTCTCGTAAGTGACCGTGAAGGGATTGACAACCCCTTTATCGCGTTGGCTGCGAGGTTCTTATTTGTTTGTGTAGGTACGAGGGACTTGCGTGTAGTCTCCTACTGGATTGATACCTTGGTTCTCAAAAACTGAGGGAAATACTTACGCTACTTTGCTGCATCACCCTTTCCTCTTCAAGGGAAAACCAACGCAGTGCTCATGAGGTAGCACGAACATAGCTGTGAGGTGGACCCTCGCACTGTCGAACGCGTGAAGGCCAGAAATGTCCCTGAGATGCGGCCATGCTGAGTCCTGGAATGTCGACGCAGGCACGCAGCCCGCCGTCCTCGCCAGGATGGGGGGCTGCGCCGGGTGGTGGGCGGCGGTCACCGCGTATGGTCCTTGCCTCTTGAAGCTCCTGGATCACCTTGGTGATGAACTCCTAAGCACTGGGCGCTCTGCGCCTTATGCCCTCTTGAGGGAAACATGCAGTGAAGCACGCCTCCACGTGGTGCCCGAGCGCCTCTCTCGTGACGTTGGCTAGGTCAGAGGCCCTCTAGAAGAGAGCCCAGGAGCCCAGCCCGAGGAGGGCGCCGGACACGCCTTCCTATGCCAGGGAAGGAGGCGCCCCATCTGCGGGCGCAAGTCCTGAGGTGGTGCTGCTGGAGACGCCGCCCTCCTGAGGTCCTTGGCGGAGTAGCTTCTTCTTCTTCTTCTTCTTCTTCTTCTTCTTCTTCTTCTTCTTCTTCTTCTTCTTCTTGGGATTGGCCTTAGGAGGGTGCGGGGTGCCTTCGTTATTAGGGTCTTCGATCGCCGCAGCCTGGTAAGCGCGCTCGACGGAGCACACCGCATCTCTTTCCTCGCAGGCGACCGAGATGACGCCCCCACTCCTTGGCATTTTGAGGACGTTGTAGCCGTGGTGGCTCACTGCCATAAACTTGGCCAAGGCTGGATATCCAAGGATAGCATTGTACGGCAGGCGGATGTGGACAATGTCGAAGTCGATGAGCTCGATGCGGTAGTTGTCACACTGGCCGAAGGTGACAGGGAGGCGGACCTGCCCTATCAGGGTGGTGGAGCCATCGGTCACTCCTGAGAAAGGTTTGGTAGGCTATAGATGATCGTATGGCACCTGAAGGTTGTCGAATGTCTCGACGGACAGGACATTGAGCCCTGTGCCGCCATCGATGAGGGTCTTGGTGACTTGAACATTGCTGATGACGGGGGAGCAGAGCATTGGGAGGGCGCCGGCAGTTGCTGCGCACTTGAGCTGGTCCGCCAAGCTGAAGGTGATGGTGCACTTGGACCACCTGAGCGAGCGCGTGACCTTGAGCCTAGGAAGGGCCGCATTCACCTTGTGAGCAAACTTCCTAAAGACACGCTGAGAGGCTGGGACTTGAGAACAACCCAAGATACAGGTGATGGCACGCAGTTCCTGGAAGCCCCCAGCCCCCTCGTCGTGATGGTGGTCGTAGTTTCTCCTTGGCGGTGGTGGCAGCGGAGGGAGGCCCGCGTTGCCCTGAGGACGATCGTCACGAGGCTGATCTCTCCAGGCGCCCTAGCAAGGAGGGTCCTGCCAGCGGTCCTCACGAGGCCAGTCGCGCCATTCTTGGCGAGGGCCATGGTCGTCCCAGCGCCCTCCACTTCGTCCTCCTCCTCGGTCGTAGCCCTGGTCGCCGCGCTCGGGGAGTCGACCAAAGCACCCATCACGGATGGCCCTGAGCTCCTGAAAATCGCTGGTGTTGTGGCTGTGGACATTGTGGAAGGTGCAGAACGGGCGGTTGGCCTTGGATGACTCGGGGTGGTCGTGGCCGCACTTCATCTCCAGCTCTGCCGGGAGCACAACAGCCCCCTTGCGCTTCACGTCTTTGATCTTGGCCTTCTTGTCCTCCTGGTCAGTAGCTGGGAGCTCGAGGAGGGAGAGGCGCCCTTCCTTAGACCTTGCGCACTTGGTTGCCATGTTGAACATCTCCAGGGCCGTGCACAGGTCCTCGTGCATGGCGAGCTCCTCCTTCATCTTGACATCGCGGATGCCGTTGGAGAACGTAGAAATGATGGCCTCATCCATCACCTTGGGAATCTTGAGGCGGACGCTGTTGAAACGCTGGACATACTTCCGCAAGGTCTCCCCTGGTTGTTGCTTGATGCGCCGTAGGTCGCCAGCAGCATGTGGGCGGTCGCGAGTGCCCTGGAAGTTGGCGACGAAACGCTCACGCATCTCGCCCCAGGAGGAGATCAATCCCGCGGGCATGTTCAGGAGCCATGAGTGCACGCCATCCTTGAGGGCCATGGGAAACCAGTTCGCCATGACCTTCCCGTCTCTGTTGGCTACTTCGATGTTAGCTCGTAGAGCCGCAAGAACTCTGCAGGGGTCGAGGGTGCCGTCGTAGTGCGAAGGCAGGTCTGGCTTGAACTTGCCGGGCCAGACGACGCTGCGCAGCTCGGGAGTGAAGGCACGTCAACCTGCAGTAGTCACCGGAGCTCGTCGTGGTGGTGGAGCCTGGTCTTGGTACCAGCGCGCCGCCACCACGCGCCGTGCACGGTCTTGACGTGATAGCGCAGGGAGTGTGTAACACCCTCGATGCGACTATAGCTCCCACGTGTCGAGGCACGACTTAGAGGCATAATCGCATTGAAGGCATATGTCGCAAGTTAGGCAATCTTCACAATATCCCATGTAATATAAATCATAAAGGGGAGATAACATAGTTGGCTTACACTCGCCACGTCAATCAAGTACATAAATAACATTACATCATCCAAACACTCATGGCCCGACTACGGTGCCAAAATAAAAGAGAACCCAACATGCGACACGGTCCCAATCACCCCCAACTGGGCACCACTACTGATCATCAGGAAAGGAAACATAGTAACATTGAGAGTCTTCGTCGAACTCCCACTTGAGCTCATACGCGTCTCCTGGAGCGGAATCATCAGGCCCTGCATCTGGTGTAATAGTAATCTGTGAGCCACAGGGACTCAGCAATCTCGCACCCTCGCGGTCAAGACTATTTAAGCTTATAGGTATGGCAAGGTAAAATGTGAGTGGAACTGCAGCAAGCGACTAGCAAGTATGGTGGCTAACTTATTCGCAAAAGAGGGCGAGAAGAGGAGGCAAAGCGCGAGCGAGAAACTAGAGAACAACCTGCGCAAACATTACTCCAACACCATGTCCACTTCCCGGACTCCGCCGAGAAGAGGCCATCACGGTAACACACTCAGTTGATTCATTTTAATTAAATTAAGGTTCAAGTTATCTACAACCGGACATTAACAAATTCCCATCTGCCCATAACCGCGGGCACGGCTTTCGAAAGTTCAAATCCCTGCAGGGGAGTCCCAACTTAGCCCACGACAAGCTCTCACAATCAACGAAGGAATAGACCTCCTCCCAAGACGTTCCGATCAGACTCGGTATCTCGGTTACTCAAGACACTTCGTCAGGTTAAAACAAGACCAGCAACACCGTCCGAATGTGCCAACAAATCCCGATAGGAGCTGCACATATCTCTTTCTTAGGGCACACTCAGATGAGCGCTCCATACAACTAAAACCAAACCTCGAGTTTCCCCGAGGGGGCGCTGCACAGGACTCTAGTTTGGACCAACACTCAGAGGAGCACTGGCCCAGGGGGGGCTAAAATAAGATGACCCTCGGGCTCCGGAAACCCAAGGGGAAAAACGGCTAGGTGGCAAATGGTAAGACCAATGTTGGGCATTGCTGGAAAAGCCTTAATCAAGGCGAAATATCAAGGGGTTCCCATTATAACCCAACCGCGTAAGGAACGCAAAAATCCGGGAACATAACACCGATATGACGGAAACTAGGGCGGCAAGAGTGGAACAAAACACTAGGCGAGAGGCCGAGCCTTCCACCCTTTACCAAGTATATAGATTCATTAAGATAACATAGCAAAATAATGATATCCCAACAAGTAAATAAATGTTCCAACAAGGAACGTCCTTCAATCTTCACCTGCAACTAGCAACGCTATAAGAGGGGCTAAGCAAAGCGGTAACATAGCCAATCAACGGTTTGCTAGGACAATGGTGGGTTAGAGGTTTGACATGGCAATTTGGGAGGCTTGAAAGCAAGTGGTAGGCATCGTAGCATTGACATAGCAAAAGAGCGAGCAAACTAGCATAGCAAAGATAGTAGTGATTTCGAGGGTATGATCATCTTGCCTGCACAGTTGTCAGAGTTGACTGGATCCTCGAAAGCAAACTCAACGGGCTCCTCGTTAGCGAACTCGTCTCCCGGCTCTACCCAAACAAAACAAACAAGCAACAAGGATACAATCAACCACGTGCAAGACCAAGCAATATGACGCAATGATGATATGCTATGCGGAATGCGATGTGGGATGCAAAATGCAAGATATGACAAGAAATGCATGAACCTGGCCTCAACTTGGAAAACCAAGTGTGCCACTGGAAAGATGAGATGAAATCGCTTGAAAACGATATAAAGAACGCCGGAATCGGACTTACGGTTTGGAAATGGCAAGCGATTCAAATATGACACCGGTCTGCGATTTACAGCAAGTAGCCAACTAAATGCAATGAGATGAACATGCTACAGCAACCAAAGATGACAACAAAATACATGGCAGGTATGCACACAGGATGCTTAACAAAGTCTAGCACTGAGCTACGGCAAATTCATCCATTAACAGGTTCAAACAAGCATGGCAAAAATGCATATGGCAAACAGATCTCAGACTTAGTGAAATCAACACTTGTCTGGAATTTCAGATCAGGTAGCCCTCTTTGGAGCCACAAAACTACATGTTACATGACCTGAACATGGCAAATTAAAGCATGGCATGGAGCTACGCAAAGAGTTTAACAAAAGTCCCTTAGTGACCTTGAGCCAAAAGGGATCAGAAAATACAATTGGAAGCACGTGAACATAGCAAAAACATAATCAGTTTTCAGACTTGGTGAAAACTGACACATGCTGAAATATAACTCAAGTAGGCATGTTTACGAGCTCGATGCACTCACTACGGTGCAAGTCATGGCAAGACAAGCATACACCCATCAAGAAGGCACAAAATGCAATCTAG
Organism: Triticum dicoccoides; assembly: GCF_002162155.2. Taxonomy (NCBI): domain Eukaryota; kingdom Viridiplantae; phylum Streptophyta; class Magnoliopsida; order Poales; family Poaceae; genus Triticum; species Triticum dicoccoides. The sequence goes on from NC_041388.1 coordinate 164,954,455, forward strand.
ATATGGCAAGAACAATAGCATAGCATGCATGGATCAACTACAACATCACCGGCAAAATTGCAAACAAGTTGACAATCTGCCCAGATTCACAAAGTAGCAAAAGTAGAGCTCGATTGACTCAAGCTAGGGTGCTCCATAATTGCAAACAAAGGCTTGGATGCATAGAGCACTACAATATTAACAAAACATCCTTACTGATCATCCTCAAAAGTGGCACGGATCACTAGGAAACAACAAGAACATATGGCATCATGAGATAAACAGCTCCAGGACTTAGTGAAATTACTAAGTCCCTGAAAACAGACTTAGCAAGTGCACCACTTTACAAGCTTGCACAAGTCACCACACACATCACAAAAATACATGGGTTGCACCTCTGGAAAGATGACTAAACCCTAAACAAAACACATGTAGAGCATCAAGACATATCATGCACACATTAATCATGGCAAAAATGACAAAAACCTAAACGGAGCAGCAAATCTGACAATTAACTCAAGTAGCCCTCTTCTAACAGCATTTCGGGCATCAAGATTAACTCAAATGAAAATGATGCAATGGAATGAAATGATGTACTCTCTGAGATGAACATTTTGATATGCTATATGCATGAATCAGAGCTACGGATGCAAAGTTACGGAGCTACGAACATGAGCACCTGAAACGGAAATTTTAGGGACTTAGACGAAAATTCAACCTCCCAGATCTAGGGTTTGACCCGAGGCACGCGAATCGAGGACGACGGCATGCACTGTTCACCAGAGGTGGCGGCCAGAGTGGGAGAAGGAGATGGCCGGAGTTGGGGCCGGCCGGAGCGAGGTCGATGGCGGGGCGGCCTCCACGGCGCGGGGCGCCGGCGGCCGGGGCGGCGGCGAGACGGCAGCCGCGGCGCGGGGCGGCGCCCGCGGGCTAGCGGCGACGGAGGGCGCGGCGAAGGTGGCGGCGGTCGCCCTCACCGGAGATGGCACGTGGCGGTGGGGTGGCCGGTGACGGGGAGGGCGGGGGCGGTCGGGCGCGACGGGATCTGGGCCTCGGGGGCCGGGAACGGGCCTCCCGGGCCGGCGGCGGCGGCTGGCGGCGGAGTGCCACGTGGTGGCTCCCGATTGGGCGCAGGGGCGGCGGCGGACGCGTCCGGTCGGATTCGGACGTGTCCGGCCGGCGCCGAGAGGGAAAATTAGGGTTTCGGGGAGAGGGGATCCGGAATATTGCGAGGGGGACCTATTTATAGGCATAGAGGGAGCTAGGAGAGTCCAAATGAGGTGCGGTTTTCGGCCACGCGATCGTGATTGAACGCTCTAGATGATGGAGCAGAGTTTAGGTGGGTTTTGGGCCAAATTGGAGGGATGTTGGGCTGCAACACACACGAGGCCTTTTCGGTCCCTCGGTTAACCGTTGGAGTACCAAACGAAGTCCAAATGATACGAAACTTGACAGGCGGTCTACCGGTAGTAAACCAAGGCCGCTTGGCCAGTCTCGATCCAATCCGGAAATATTTAATCCCCACACACGAAGGAAAGCTAGAAATGACCACCGGAGGAGAACTAAGCGCCGGAATGCAAAACGGGCAACGGGGAAAATGCTCGAATGTATGAGACGAACACGTATGCAAAAGCAATGCACATGATGACATGATATGAGATGCATGACAACGACAACAACACACGGAGACAAAACCCGAACCCGAGGAAATAAATATAGCTTAACGCCGGAAACGGCAAGAGTTGGAGTACAAATTGGGAAAGTTACATCCGGGGTGTTACAACACTCCACCACTACGAAAGGATCTCGTCCCGAGATCTAGGACTGAAAGAACGCCGGGTACTCAGAATGGAGGTGATCCTCGTGTTCCCAGGTAGCTTCACGGTCGAAATGGTGTGACCACTTGACTTTGAGAAATTTGATTGACTTGTTGCGAGTCTTGCGTTCAGTCTCTTCAAGAATAGCAACTGGGTGCTCACGATAAGAGAGATCTTCTTGGAGCTCAATGTCCTCGAAGTTGACGGTGCGGTCAGGAGTCTTGAATCACTTTCGGAGCTGAGAGACATGGAACACGTCATGAACATTTGCAAAGTTTGAAGGAAGCTCGAGTTGATAGGCGAGGTCGCCTCTCTTGCTGACAATCTTGAAAGGTCCCACGTATCTGGGGGCAAGCTTCCCTTTGATACCGAAGCGACGAGTACCTTTCATAGGAGAGACGCGGAGGTAAACATGATCTTCGATCTCGAAAGCCAAATCACGGTGCTTACTATCATAGTAGCTCTTCTGACGGGATTGGGCTGCTTTGAGGTTATCACGAATGACTTTGCACATTTCTTCTACCTCTGTGATTAAGTCATTACCCAAAAGCTGACGTTCACCGGTTTCAGACCAGTTGAGAGGGGTACGGCACTTCCTGCCATACAGAATTTCAAAAGGGGCCTTGCCCGAACTTGCTTGAAAACTGTTGTTGTAGGAGAATTCAGCATAAGGAAGACAATCCTCCCACTTCATGCCGAAGGAGATCACACAAGCCCTAAGCATATCTTCAAGAATCTGGTTGACACGCTCGACTTGACCGCTAGTTTAAGGATGGAAAGCTGTGCTGAAGCGGATGTTGGTGCCCATGGCCTTCTGAAAAGAACCCAAAACTTCGAGGTAAAGATGCTGCCACGGTCTGAAGAGATCACTTGTGGAATACCGTGCAGAGAGACAATACGAGAGGTATAGAGTTCCGCCAATTGAGCTGCCGTGATCGACTCTTTGATAGGCAGAAAGTGAGCCACTTTGGTGAGTTTGTCGATGACAACGAATATAGCATCATTGCCACGCTTGGACTTTGGAAACCCAGTCACGAAGTCCATTTCAATGTGGTCAAACTTCCATTATGGAATGGCAAGAGGTTGGAGGAGACCTGCTGGCCTTTGGTGTTCTGCCTTCACTCTTCTGCAGACATCACATTCATTCACGAATTGAGCGATCTCGCGCTTCATTCGAGTCCACCAATAAGCTTGCTTAAGGTCCTGATACATCTTCGTGCTCCCAGGGTGGATGGAGAGGAGAGAATTGTGAGCCTCGTTCATGATCACTTTATGAAGGTCACCTTTGGGTACAACAATACGATCCTCGAAGAAGAGAGTGTCCTTGTCATCAAGGCGGTAGCACTTGTACTTGGGCTGACTCTTGGCAATCCCAATCTTCACCTTTTTCACCATAGCATCAAGAAGCTGGGCTTGGCGAATCTGGTCTTCTAAGGTAGGAGAGACTTGAAGGTTGGCGAGGAAACCTTGAGGAACAACTTGCAGATTAAGTTTGCGGAAAGCTTCACAAAGCTCGGGTTGATAAGGCTTAAGAATCAGACTGTTGCAGTAGGCCTTTCTGCTCAATGCGTCAGCAATCACATTGGCCTTGCCTGGAGTATACTTGATACTCGGATTATACTCTTGAATCATTTCGACCCATTGAGTTTGCCTGAGGTTGAGATTAGGCCGAGTGAAGATGTACTTGAGACTCTTGTGATCAGTGAAAATGTCCACTTTTCTTCCCAATAGAAGATGTCTCCAAGTCAGAAGAGCATGCACAACTGCCGCCAACTCGAGATCATGAGTGGGGTAGTTCTTCTCATTAGGCTTCAACTGGCGAGATGTATAAGCAACAACTTTCTTCTCTTGCATCAATACTGCGCCAAGACCTTGGAGAGAGGCATCACAAAAGACCTCGTACGGCTTGGATTCATCAGGCGGAGTCAGAACTGGAGCAGTGATCAATTTCTCTTTCAAAGTGTTGAAAGCAATATCACACTCCGGAGACCAAACATACTTGACGTGCTTCTGGAGAAGATTTGAGAGAGGCTTCGCGATCTTAGAAAAGTTTTCAACGAATCTTCGGTAATAGCTTGCAAGACCGAGGAAGCTACGGAGTTGCTTCATGTTCTAAGGAGGTTCCCAATTCACAATTGCAGACACCTTCTCGGGATTTATGGCAATGCCCTTGGCAGAGATGATATGACCAAGATAAAGCACTTCATCGAGCCAAAATTCACACTTGGAGAACTTGGCGTAGAACTGATGTTCTCTGAGCTTATCAAGAACCAAACACAAGTGCTTGGCATGATCTTCCTTGTTCTTCGAGAAAACCAGAATGTCATCGAGATAGACCAAAACGAAGTCATTGGTGTAGGCGTTGAAGATGAAGTTCAGCATGCGAGAGAACGTCGGAGGAGCGTTGACGAGGCCAAAAGACATGACAATGTATTCATATGAACCAAAGCTTGTCCTGAAAGCTGTCTTGGGAATATCTTGCTCACGGATTTGAATCTGATGATAACCCATACGGAGATCAAGCTTGGAGAATACTTGGGCACCTTTGAGTTGTTTGAACAGCTCATTGATGTTGGGAAGTGGGTATTTGTTCTTGATGGTCTTCTTGTTCACTGGACGGTAATCAACACAAAGTCGGTCCGTTCCATCCTTCTTCTTCACAAAAAGAACACCACAACCCCACAGAGAAGAACTAGGCCGGATGAGACCCATTTTCTCTTGAATATCGAGTTGCTTCTTCAGCTCCTTCAACTCTTCAGGTCCGAGCTTGTAAGGACGTTTGCACACAGGTTCCGTGCCAGGCTCAAGATCAATAATGAATTCAACTGGCCGGTGCGGAGGCATTCCTGGAAGCTCTTCTGGAAAGACGTCTTGATATTCGCAAACGACTGGAATTTGAGAGATGGCATCGAATTAACCCTTCCCATTGAGAGAAAACAGACGGATTGTGTTATCCCGAGCGGCAAAGACAATTACATCCTCAGACAAATGAGTCAATTGAATCTGCCTAGCTGCACAATCAAGCTGAGCCTTGTGCTTAGAAAGCCAATCCATCCTGAGAATAAGATCAATATCTGAGTTACCAAGAACAATTGGGGAAGAAAGGAACTTGTAGTCACCCAATGTGATAGTAACCTTCGGGACGCAGGTGTTAGCTGTCATCTGCTTGCCCGGTGACACAATTTGCAAGGAACTTTGCAGATACTGTTAATCACACTCATACTTTGATGCAAAAGGTTTGGAAATGAAGCAATGCGATGCACCAGTGTCAAAAAGAACTTTTGCAGGAATATCATTAACAGGAAGGTTACCCATGATCACATCTGACGAGTCCTCTGCCTGAGCTGCATTCATCAAATTGACCTTGGCATGGTTGGGGTTATGCTTGACCACAGCTGTACTTGCCGATCTCACAGGAGGAGGAGGAAGACGCCTCTGGTTGAAACACTTGTTGGCATAGTGATCCTTCTGTTGGCACTTGTTGCACGTGACCTCTGAAAGCGGACGGTGATACGGAGCACTCGATCTTGGAGCTTGAGACGAAGTCTTGTTCTGAAAGCCAGGGTTGGGTGGGTGGGAAAAACCACTGCCACCTTTGCTCTTCTGATGATATGGCTGACGGAACGGAGGAGGAGGAAGCCAATACTTCTGCTGCTTGGCCACTTGAGTAGAGGAAGAAGGAGTAACATCTCTGGCTCACTTCTTGGAAGCATCACACTTCAACTGAGCAACCTCTTGCTTCAATGCCATGTTGTAGAACTCATCGTATCTCAATGGCTTGAAGAGAGCAAGAGCTAGCTGAATTTCTTCTCTGAGACCACCCCTGAAATGGTATATCATGCTCTTCTCATCCGGGACGTCCTGCTTGGCAAAGTGGGCGAGCTTCTGGAACAACTTGTTGTAGTCATAGACAGACAAAGAGCCTTGCTTCAGATTGCGGAATTCCTCATGCTTACTTTCAACCACGCTCTGAGGAATATGATGAGCTCGGAAATCTGACGGAAATCATCCCAAGTGATAACACGTCCACCCCTGGAATCCTTGTACTGTTGGAACCATTCTGCAGCTTGATCTTTGAGTTGGAAGGAAGCGAACTTGACAAAGTCCTCAGGCCTGACGTTAATGCACTCGAAATGCTTGCACAGATCCACAAGCCAATCGTCAGCATCGGTTGCCTCAACACAATTGCTGAAAGTCTTTGGCCCGTTAGCAAGGAACTGGTTGAGTGTAGCAAAGTGACTCTGATTGTTGCCTTGATTCCCTTGACTGCCTTGATTGCACTCTTGAAGAATTTGCATGATCAACTGTGTGTTTGCATTGGTTGCGGCCATCACAGCTTGCCATGCCTCTAGAGGAGGTGGAGGTGGTGGCGGATCAGGATTCGGAGTCGTGCGCGTTGGAGGAGCCATCCTGAAGAGGTTGACCACCATTAGCACATAGATAGATAAAATAAAGTTGAAGCCAACGGAATGAAAATTGCAACATATAGTCTTCACATCCGAACAAAATGAACGAATGCATTCCTCTTGAAATGGTCACATATCCATAAATTGAGAAGCCACGTAGAATTAAGGTAGAGAAATAAATCAACAAGGTACGAATCAAGAACGAATAATCGGTAAGAAATCCCAATCTCAAACCAATATCCGTGGAAGAAGAACTAGAGCTACTAGAATTCCCACCTATGAAACTCCCGAACCTTTCCGGTTATGTAATCAGGTGTTGGGGATACAGGGGAAGCATAATATCTCACCCAAACTAGCAATTCCTACATCCAGATGTATCCATCCTTCAACACATAACCAAGAAACCTTCGGAAACCATCTACCTCAACCTTCGAAAAGCATCCGTTATACAAGTTATGGCGATACTCCCGAACTCCCGCCCCAGTACTGGGTGGCATCGAGGTTATCTCACCAACGAACTGCATAAAAGAGATTTTCGATGTCGGCGTACTAAACTCAGGTATTCCAGAACTGCAACGATAAAATTATGATGACAACACCTCAGAGCTCAACTCCCCGGGACACTTCCACTAAACCCTTGACAGGAGGCACCAAGACAATGTTCTCATCATAAAACCATCGGAACGATTCCAAGATACCCGCGTGATCCTAATTTTTTTTAGTGAAATTTGAGAAGAGAAGAGTCAAAACTCTACGTCAGGATGCCCTACCAGAGCGATGAGGAGACTGGGAAGTAAAAGAATTCCTAAACTCTCCGATATATAATTCCTAAATGACTGAAAACATTTTTCTAGACACAACTCGGCCACTAAAAACAATCAAGCAATGGGGCTCCTAAGGTCGGGGAAGGCTCTGATTACCAACTTGTAACACCCTCGACGCGACTATAGCTCCCACGTGTCGAGGCACGACTTAGAGGCATAATCGCATTGAAGGCATATGTCGCAAGTTAGGAAATCTTCACAATATCCCATGTAATATAAATCATAAAGGGGAGATAACATAGTTGGCTTACACTCGCCACGTCAATCAAGTACATAAATAACATTACATCATCCAAACACTCATGGCCCGACTATGGCGCCAAAATAAAAGAGAACCCAACATGCGACACGGTCCCAATCACCCCCAACTGGGCACCACTACTGATCATCGGGAAAGGAAACATAGTAACGTTGAGAGTCTTCGTCGAACTCCCACTTGAGCTCATACGCGTCTCCTGGAGCGGAATCATCAGGTCCTGCATCTGGTGTAATAGTAATCTGTGAGCCACAGGGACTCAGCAATCTCGCACCCTCGCGGTCAAGACTATTTAAGCTTATAGGTATGGCAAGGTAAAATGTGAGTGGAACTGCAGCAAGCGACTAGCAAGTATGGTGGCTAACTTATTCGCAAAAGAGGGCGAGAAGAGGAGGCAAAGCGCGAGCGAGAAACTAGAGAACAACCTGCGCAAACATTACTCCAACACCGTGTCCACTTCCCGGACTCCGCCGAGAAGAGGCCATCACGGTAACACACTCAGTTGATTCATTTTAATTAAATTAAGGTTCAAGTTATCTACAACCGGACATTAACAAATTCCCATCTGCCCATAACCGCGGGCACGGCTTTTGAAAGTTCAAATCCCTGCAGGGGAGTCCCAACTTAGCCCACGACAAGCTCTCACGGTTAACGAAGGAATAGACCTCCTCCCAAGATGTTCCGATCAGACTCGGTATCTCGGTTACTCAAGACACTTCGACATGTTAAAACAAGACCAGCAACACCGCCCGAATGTGCCGACAAATCCCGATAGGAGCTGCACATATCTCTTTCTCAGGGCACACTCAGATGAGCGCTCCATACAACTAAAACCAAACCTCAAGTTTCCTCGAGGGGGCGCTGCACAGGACTCTAGTTTGGACCAACACTCGGAGGAGCACTGGCCCAGGGGGGGCTAAAATAAGATGACCCTCGGGCTCCGGAAACCCAAGGGAAAAAAAGGCTAGGTTGCAAATGGTAAGACCAATGTTGGGCATTGCTGGAAAAGCTTTAATCAAGGCAAAACATCAAGGGGTTCCCATTATAACCCAACCGCGTAAGGAACGCAAAAATCCGGGAACATAACACCGATATGACGGAAACTAGGGCGGCAAGAGTGGAACAAAACACTAGGCGAGAGGCCGAGCCTTCCACCCTTTACCAAGTATATAGATGCATTAAGATAACATAGCAAAATAATGATATCCCAACAAGTAAATAAATGTTCCAACAAGGAACGGCCTTCAATCTTCACCTGCAACTAGCAACGCTATAAGAGGGGCTAAGCAAAGCGGTAACATAGCCAATCAACGGTTTGCTAGGACAATGGTGGGTTAGAGGTTTGACATGGCAATTTGGGAGGCTTGAAAGCAAGTGGTAGGCATCGTAGCATTGGCATAGCAAAAGAGCGAGCAAACTAGCATAGCAAAGATAGTAGTGATTTCGAGGGTATGATCATCTTGCCTGCACAGTTGTCAGAGTTGACTGGATCCTCGAAAGCAAACTCAACGGGCTCCTCGTTAGCGAACTCGTCTCCCGGCTCTACCCAAACAAGACAAACAAGCAACAAGGATACAATCAACCACGTGCAAGACCAAGCAATATGACGCAATGATGATATGCTATGCGGAATGCGATGCGGGATGCAAAATGCAAGATATGACAGGAAATGCATGAACCTGGCCTCAACTTGGAAAACCAAGTGTGCCACTGGAAAGATGAGATGAAATCGCTTGAAAACGATATAAAGAACGCCGGAATCGGAGTTACTGTTTGGAAATGGCAAGCGATTCAAATATGACACCGGTCTGCGATTTACAGCAAGTAGCCAACTAAATGCAATGAGATGAACATGCTACAGCAACCAAACATGACAACAAAATACATGGCAGGGATGCACACAAGATGCTTAACAAAAGTCTAGCACTGAGCTACTGCCAATTCATCCAATAACAGGTTCAAACAAGCATGGCAAAAATGCATATGGCAAACAGATCTCAGACAGTGAAATCAACACTTGTCTGGAATTTCAGATCAGGTAGCCCTCTTGGGAGCCACAATACTACATGTTACAGGACCTGAACATGGCAAAGTAAAGCATGGAATGGAGATACTCAAAGAACTTAACAAAAGTCCCTTAGTGACCTTGAGCCAAAAGGGATCAGAAAATATAATTGCAAGCACGTGAACATAGCAAAAACATAATCAGTTTTCAGACTTAGTGAAAACTGACACATGCTGAAATATAACTCAAGTAGGCATGTTTACGAGCTCGATGCACTCACTACGGTGCAAGTCATGGCAAGAAAAGCATACAACCATAAAGAAGGCACAAATTCAATCTAGACATGGCAAGAACAATAGCATAGCATGCATGGATCAACTACAACATCACCAGCAAAATTGCAAACAAGTTGACAATCTGCCCAGATTCACAAAGTAGCAAAAGTAGAGCTCGATTGACTCAAGCTAGGGTGCTCCATAATTGCAAACAAAGGCATGTATGGATAGAGCACTACAATATTAACAAAACATCCTTACTGATTATCCTCAAAAGTGGCACACATCACTAGGAAACAACAAGAACATATGGCATCATGAGATAAACAGCTCCAGGACTTAGTGAAATTACCAAGTCCCTGAAAACAGACTTAGCAAGTGCACCACTTTACAAGCTTGCACAAGTCACCACACACATCATAAAAATACATGGGTTGCACCTCTGGAAAGATGACTAAACCCTAAACAAAACACATGTAGAGCATCAGGCCATATCATGCACACATTAATCATGGCAAAAATGACAAAAACCTAAACGGAGCAGCAGATCTGACAATTAACTCAAGTAGCCCTCTTCTAACAGCATTTCGGGCATCAAGATGAACTCAAATGAAAATGATGCAATGGAATGAAATGATGTACTCTCTGAGATGAACATTTTGATATGCTATATGCATGAATCGAAGCTACAGATGCAAAGTTATGGAGCTATGAACATGAGCACTTGAAACGGAAATATTAGGGACTTAGACGAAAATTCAACCTCCCAGATCTAGGGTTGACCCGAGGCACGCGAATCGAGGACGGCGGCGCGCATTGTTCACTAGAGGCGGCGGCCGGAGTGGGAGAAGGAGATGGCTGGAGTTGGGGCCGGCCGGAGCGAGGTCGACGGCGGGGCGGCCTCCACGGCGCGTGGCGCCGGCGGCCCGGGCGGCGGCGAGACGGCAACCGCGGCGCGGGGCGGCGCCCGCGGGCTGGCGGCAGCGGAGGGCGCGGCGAAGGTGGCGGCGGTCGCCCTCACCAGAGATGGCGCGCGACAGCGGGGTGGCCGGCGACGGGGAGGGCGCGGGTGGTCGGGCGCGACGGGATCTGGGCCTCGGGGGCCGGGAACGGGCTTCCCGGGCTGGCGGCGGCGGCTGGCCGCGGAGTGCCACGTGGCGGCTCCCGATTGGGCACGGGGGCGGCGGCGGACGCGTCCGGTCGGATTCGGACGTGTCCGGCCGGCGCGGAGAGGGAAAATTAGGGTTTCGGGGAGAGGGGATCCGGAATATTGCGAGGGGGACCTATTTATAGGCATAGAGGGAGCTAGGAGAGTCCAAATGAGGTGTGGTTTTCGGCCACGCGATCATGATCGAACGCTCTAGATGATGGAGCAGAGTTTAGGTGGGTTTTGGGCCAAATTGGAGGGGTGTTGGGCTGCAACACACACGAGGCCTTTTCGGTCCCTCGGTTAACCGTTGGAGTACCAAACGAAGTCCAAATGATACGAAACTTGACAGGCGGTCTATCAGTAGTAAACCAAGGCCGCTTGGCAAGTCTCGGTCCAATCCGGAAATGTTTAATCCCCACACACGAAAGAAAGCTAGAAATGACCACCGGAGGAGAACGAAGCGCCGGAATGCAAAACGGGCAACGGGGAAAATGCTCGAATGCATGAGACGAACACGTATGCAAAAGCAATGCACATGATGACATGATATGAGATGCATGACAACGATAACAATACACGGAGACAAAACCCGAACTCGAGGAAATAAATATAGCTTAATGCCGGAAACGACAAGAGTTGGAGTACAAATTGGGAAAGTTACATCTGGGGTGATACATAGTGCAGGAGCGTTTTCTTGCGGCCAAGGGACCTCCTGGCAGCTTCCTTCTTCGTGCGCGGGCACCCGGCGTGGCGGATCACACCGCGGGACCACACATCTTTGTGCGAGAGCGTCAGCTTGAGGCGGAGGTGGAGGAGGCGCTCCATGGGCTACGTCGCCTGCGGCTGGAGGTGGGCGAGGCAGCGAGAGGAATGGTGCAGGAGAGCCCCCAGCGGTGCTGACGAGCTCGGCGATGTGATTTCCATAGCTGTTCCTATTTCAACTAGGTAGGCCTTCGGTATTCATGCTTCCTTCTATCAAGAGCATTGTGGCAGTACGAAATCCTTCCTCAGCTAGAGTTCGTCGACCGGGCGGTAACACAGGAGCTCGCGTGCCATGAGCAGCGCGGCCTACGCGTCCGTGGGCACGCGACGAGCGTGGGACGACGAGCCGGCTGGAGACAGTGACAGGGTGGCGGTGCATCCGTCCCGCCGCACGTTGGGGTGCAGCAATGAGGCCTGCTGCTCATTTGCTGCCAGGCCGATGGCGGCATTGGCAGCGGGTGACGGAGAACAACAGGGGGGTCTGCCAATGGGCGTCGTCTGAGCGACGTGGGCGGCGAGAGCAGCGCGGCGCTCAACACGGGCTCGGCGAGCATTAGACATGGATGCGGTGGAGCAGTGGAGCACGAATCGACAGAGGGAAAGCTTCAGCGCACCCCCTACCTGGTGCGCCAAATGTTGGATCGTGGGTTCCAGCAAACCCTTGAGGTTCGAACACTAGGGTGCGCACGAAGATCTCTCTCTCTCTCTCTCTCTCTCTCTCTCTCTCTCTCTCTCTCTCGCTCACTCTCGCAATGATCTCTAGGCCTAGCTCGCCGAACCCAAGGAACAAGAGACACAAGGGTTTATACTGGTTCGGGCCACCGTTGTGGTGTAATACCCTACTCCAGTGTGGTGCCGTGGATTGCCTTGTAGGCTGATGATGAACTAGTACAATGGATGAACAACCTCCTGAGAAGAGGTGTTCTTGTGCTCGGAGAGCTGGTGAGTCCGATCCCAGATCTCACGCCTGCCCATGGTGGCAGCTAGTCCTATTTATAGAGGCCCCGGTCCTCTTCCCAAATGTTTAGGCGGGAAGGAATCCCACAACGGCCAATTTCGAAGCAAGCTATCCTGACAAAAGGTGGTCTTCGCCTGCCAAAGGCTCTGGTGGTGATGTAGCTATGGGCTCCGCGGTGACCTCCGTCCTGCTGGTCTTGATCTTGTTGCACCAACATGGAAACCTTTGCCTGACGCTTCTGGACTCCTTGCCCGCGCCTGCCCCTTTAGCACCAAAGAGGAAACAAGTACTCTGCGCCCGCTGGCGCTCGCCTGGCCTTGGTTGTCACGACTCACGTCACGTGAACCTCATGAGGTTCCCCTTGCATAGATATCTCTGCTCCTCGGGAGCCAACCTAGAGAGTCCGCCCTTGAGGAGGTCTTGTGTCATCCGCTCGCGAGGGTCTTGAGTGGTTGTTGATGAAGATGGGCCATACCAGGCCACTGGATGAGCCACGCCCTGGGCTGCAGGCAGGTAAGTCTGGGTACCCCCGTTCCCAGGACGCCGATAGACTTTTTGAACAGCAAGTAAACTTCTTTTTCTCCCTTATCTTCATATGTGTATTGCACAAATGTCCTATACACCTGTAATTAGACATGGCACAAAAGTTTGTGAAGTATTTTTGTCCTAGATAACATAAATAAATTATTGCAAAGTTTGCATTAGGAATCACCTCACAAATATGCATGTATGCAATATTTTTGATCATATCCAAGGTAGTCATGTCATCATCATCCTCCCCTTCTTGAAAACAAAGACATCCTCAGCGTTGCTTAATCTGAAATGTGGCTAAGAAAAGAGATAAAGTGTACGTGTTGTATATATATGTCATCCATTTTTACCTCTCTTGGTTTTTGCACATATGACACATGTATACATGAGTAACTTTCATAGTTCATAAAATATAAAGCCAAAATATTATCACAAGAAGTAGAAGTCATGAAAATATTGCAACTCAGTTTGCACATATAAGTGAAGCTTTTATTCATATCAAAGGATTGACAATGCTCATCATTAAACCATCCCAACATTGATGAATAAACCTTACTTGCATTAAATTTACATGCCACAACATTCTTAAATAAGCAAACATGCAATAGGTCATTTGACACAGAATCCTCACCAATATTAGAGGCCATATCAAAATGATTAAACATTGGCACAATTATTTCCAAATGCATTTGATCCAAATTTAATTTATTCCCTGATTCACATGGTTCTTTTACATCAACAGTTAATTCAATGGGTGCACTCGACATTGTTGATATTGCATTTGTTTGATCACATGGCAGAGTCAAATCATCAACATAATCCTCTAAAATAGGTTGTGTGATCAAAGTAGTGGGTAGGTCATCACATGGTGCATTGAAATTGGCAAGGCATGCATCATACTCATGTGGAGGTGATAGATCAGTACCTTTGTCATTACCAATTATGATCAACTTAGATGATGTAGGCACTCTCGGTGGTGATGTGTCACATGGTGGAGGTGATGTAGTCCTCACAGCAACGGATGTGGTTGTCATGGTATGCCTAGTAGTTGAAGAAACATCTGTATCAACAGTTGGAATGTGCACCGTGCGCTTGTTCTCCTTGTGGGCAACACGTTGTTTTATTTCCTATTCAGCTTTGCAAGCAAGGCGAAACAAATGGTCCATAGGATAACACTCTTCATGAATTAGTATAAATGTAGTGTGTAAATCATCATAATTTTTGGTTACGGTGTCACTACCTTGTTTTAGATGTTCTAGTTTTTTAATCATGCCACGAGTATAATAAACATCAACGAATCTATCTCTCATGACAAGTTTTAAATCATACCAAGTAGTAGGTATATCATCAGGGTATAACCGACAATGTTCGCTCCACCAAACTAAAGCAAAGCTATTCAACGTACTAACCGCACCTTTAACTTTTCTATGCTCATCAAAATTATGAGAAGCAAATATAGCATTTATTTCGTACTCCCATTCAATATATAAATCAGGCCTAAAACGACCAGTAAATGGTGTCATGCATGGAAACATTAACCTGATTATGTGCATACTGATGTTGTTGCTCTTCTTGTGATGGTTGTTGTATTTTCTTAGGTGGTGGCAAATCTCCCACGATAGATGAAGCCCAAGAACTAACAACTGGAACCTGTCATGATTAGTAGAAACAAGAGAAAAAATTCGAGAATAATGTTCCTATGTACTACTAGGATGTGGTGGTAAAGCGCTCACAGTAAAGAAAATATCAATATCTTACAAGTTCTTATCATGCAGCAGGTGGTGACAGGCAACCAGCGTGTCAAATAACTCCAAAGATTGAGTAAAGCGATTGCCACGGGAACGTACGTATATACGGTGTAGAAATATGTGGAGCTTGGAAGGCTTAAATATTTGGTAGCAAAAGATTAGAAATAATCAATTCATAGATGCAATGTTGAATGAACGCTCAACAACGGTACTATGCTGGTCCTAGGCTAGACCAGACTAGAGATGCGAGCCTAGAACACTAATGAGGTCACGACGTAGCACAACTAGCATCAATAATGTTTGGGAACTAGCATGCAATTTCAAAAATTTCCTACACGCACGCAAGATCTATTGTCACATCCCTACTTCTGGTATGACCTAGAATAGCTAGTCATGTGTGCATCATGTTTAAATTTCAATGAATTTGAAATGGGGACATGTGAAAGCCTCAGAAATCATTTCTGAAAATGACCAAGATAAAAATTGCTTCAAATAGGTCCAAGAAAATGTTCATGCTTCTCTCTGAAAATATTGGCCAGAAGTAAAATTCAAACCAATATTTTTAGGAGCTTACAAATATTTATTTTGGACATTTGAGTTAATTCAGTAATTATTTGCATTGGATTTAGATTTGTTATATATTAAATATAACTCCAATCACTCCGAAAGTTTGTATGTGGCTTTGAATACTTTTAAAAGGGACACATAATAATTTTCAGAAGTTTATGAATGATCTGGTATTTAAATAAAATCAAAACCAATTGCAGATAATATAAAACATAAATAAATAGAAAACCAGAGAGAGAGAGAGAAGCCGAGCCACTTACGTGGCCGGCCCAGCTGGCTGGCCCAGTCCACCAGTAGCTTGCCAGTCATCTTCAACCCCCGCCGACCGAAGCAGCCGTGTGCTGGACGCGCGTGCATCGACGCCACCTCCTGCTTTGCGCTGTCCCGCGCGTCCCCATCCCTCTCCCCTCGCCAGGGAGATGCCTAGAGCTCTCTCTCCCTCCCCCTCTCTCCTCTAGATGCCTCCCTCTCCCTAGCGCCCGTCCCCAAGAGAACCGAGAGCCCCGCCTCGCTGCCGTTCGCTGCCACCGCGCTCCCCTCGCCCACTCGCCCAACCACCGTGTCCCTCGACTCCGCCGAGCTCCTCCGAGTCGCCTCATCGACGGACATGAGCAGGGAAGCGCTGCAACGCTGGGTTCGCCATCATCTCCCATCTTCGGTCGCTAGATGCCGCCATTGATTTCGTCGTCGTGAGGGACTCCCCGGCCTCGCCGTCACCTCTGACAGCCCCTACGTGAGCTCCTCTGTCTATCCCCCTGCCCCCCTCACTCTAGCGCATCCCCTAGCTAGCGCTGCCACCACGCCCGAGCGCTCGCCGCCGCCGCCGCGTAGCCGTCATTGCTACAGCCTCCGCCTGACCGAACCGCGCATGCAGACGAGCTCCTGGAACTCCTAGGATGTTGACAAGACCCTCAGCTAGCTTCGAAGACCACTGCAACCCCGCGCTCGCACTAGCCGAACCACGGCCACCGCTAAAGCTCGTCGCTGGCATGGATTCCGGCCACCCCGTGATCTCCTACCCGGTCCGTAAGATGCGCGAGAGCATGAGCTCCTCCCCGGTGCCTCCCGCGTGCCAAACCGTCACCGGCCGGCGGTTCCCAAAGCCCTCCGCCCTGGCCTTTGGTCACCGGCGGCTAACCGCCGGTGGGTTTGACCCAAACCCACCGGGTTTGACCTCCTCTGTGCCAATCACATGTGGGCCCCGCCCCAGTTTAATTTTAGGTTAGGCAAAATATTAGTGCTAATTACCCTATTAAGCAGATGAGACACTGACTTGTGGGGCCAACCCCCTTACTAATTAGTTTAGCTTAATTTTAATTTAGATTAGCCATTGAGTCACTAACCACTGGGACCCACTGGTCAGTTTGACCTGGACCGTGCCCCGTTGACTCGCTTATGTCATGCTGATGTTATGCTGATGCGTTAAATTATTTACTGGATTTTGTTTAATTCTAAATAATCAAGGAAAATCTAGAAAATGATTTAAACTTCAAAAATTCATAGTAATTCAACAGTAACTCCAAATGAAAAGTTTTATATATGAAAAATTATCAGAAAAATCCAATCTATCCATTTATGCTACTTTCATGCATGTTCAACCAACTTATACCCCCTGTATAAGTGAAAACATGATAATGGCATTTTAAATACCCCTTATGGAGTTTGCATACGAACCCTTGGTTCATATGGACTTCTTTTAAATTGTTGCTAGATGCATTAGTACAAATCATAGCATATTGCCATGTCATGATCATGCATCATATTGTTGCATTTGCATTGATTGTGTTCTTCTCTATTGCCGGTGCTTGTCCCCTCTCGGTAGGCGTATCCCGACGATGAGTTCGATGACACCGATGAAGAGCTATAATATCTTCAGAAGTGCCAGGCAAGCAAAACCCCCTTGTTCATTCCGATACAATCCCACTCTCTCGCTCCTGCTCTCTTTTACTACATTAGGAAAACAACGATTCAACTGTTACATGCTGCGGTAGTTGAACCCCTTTTCCTCTGCATGACCTGTCATTGCCATAGCAAATAGATGAAACCCACTAGCATGAGTAGGAGTTGTTTGAGCCCTGATGTGCCTACTAATTCGTGCTTGTTTGTCATGCCTGCTACTGCTTAGAGTTGAGTCAGGTATGATTCATTGGGGATGAATTGGAATGTGGTGAACATGTCCTACTGTTGAGAGCTAAGTGTGTGAACATGATTTGGTAAAGGTAGCATTGAGAGGCCATGTAGGAGTACATGGTGGGTTGTCTCATTGCAGCCGTCCTCAGGAACTGAGTTCTGTGTTTGCGATCCATGAACAGTTACTACCACACATTGGAATGCTTAAGCGCCCCTCTCGACTTATTAATCAACCTGACCTCTGTCCAGGAGTTGCAACTAGTTTCTGGTGTTTGTAGGTAGTGTTAGTAGTCTACCAAATGGCACCCGGTACATGTGGGCTTGGGACAGACTAGGCATAATGGCACGGTGTACCAAGTGGCACCGGGATGGTGGGCTTGGGAACCCTTCTCACATCGTTTGGGGCCGTGAGCGACACCCCGGCCGGATCTCCTTGCGGATGGAACCCGAATAGGCGATAAACCTAGACTAGAGACTTGTGTGGTTAGTCAGGTCGTGGCCGACTCCCTCGCCAGGCTTTCGCTTGAAGGTTGCCGAGATACATGACATGTACATGGTGGTAAGTGGCGAGAGCGTGTGTGAAGAAGTACACCCCTACAGGGTTAACATCATCTATTCGAATAGCCGTGTCCGCGGTAAAGGACTTCTGGGTTGCCTGTACAGTTCATAGACAAGTGAAAGTGGATATTCTAAAATGCGCAAGATAAGCGTGAGTGCTATGGATGGCGTTCTCGTAGGGAGACGAGAGCGGATCCATAGTGGTGTATTGCTATGGTGAATATGTGGACTCGTGTGTTCCACCTCAAAAGAGTTACTTGCAGTCGTAGTTCAGGATAGCCATCGAGTCAAAGCTGGCTTGCTGCAGTTAAACTCCACCACCCCTTTGTTGATACCAATGCATATGTAGATAGTTCTGATGTAAGTCTTGCTGGGTACATTTGTACTCACGTTTTCTTATTCTATGTTTTGCAGAGAGACTTCAGTCTCGCTAGTAGTTCCGCGTGGACTTCGTGTTTAGCTTGTTACCTCATCTACGACCTTGTACCCTTGGGAGGGTCTTGTAGATAGTCAGGCTTCTCAGCTTTCTTCATTTGTAGTTGTCTGTACTCAGACAAGTTAAGCTTCCGCATGTGCTTGTTGCTTGTATGCTTTGTATGTTGGGTCATGAGACCCATGTTTGTAATACTTGGCTCCTCGGAGCCTAATGAATAAATACTCTGAGTCGTAGAGTCTTGTTGTGATGCCATGTTGTATTTGCACATATTGAGCATACTGTGTGTATGATTGAAATGCTTGGTATGTGTGGGATTCGACAATCTAGTTGTTTATCCTTGGTAGCCTCTCTTATGGGGAAATGTAGTCTGGTGCTTCCACTAAGCCTTGGTAGTCCGCTACAGCCCGGTTTATCGGAGTCCTGCTAGCCCAACACTACTGCTCCGGAACACCTAGACTGGCTAGCATGTTATACACTTTGTTCCTGTGTCTGTCCCTTCGGGGAAATGTCACGCGGTGACATCCGAAGTCCTGCTAGCCTGCTACATCCCGGGTTTACCAGAGTCCTCTAGCCTAGTTGCTACAGCCCAGATTCACATGCTGCTGACCGACATGCTTGATGTTGTTTCATGTATGCCTGTCCCCGTAAGTTAGTGCCACTTTGGGTTCACGACTAGTCATGTCGGCCCGGGTTCTCTATCATATGGATGCTAGCGACACTATCATATACGTGAGCCAAAAGGCGCAAATGGTCCCGGGCCAGGTAAGGCGACACCCGTGGGAATACCGTGCGTGAGACCGCAAAGTGATATGAGGTGTTACATGCTAGATCAGTGTGACTTAGAATCGGGGTCCTGACATCTATCTAGGAGATGCATAACAATGAGAGGGGGAGAGTGTGTCCACGTACCCTCGTAGACCGAAAGCAGAAGCGTTTGACAACACAGTTGATGTAGTCGAACTTCTTCTCGTTCCGACCGATCAAGCACCGAATGTACGACACCTCCGAGTTCTGCACACGTTTAGCTCGATGACGTCCCTCGAACTCTTGATCCAGCAAAGTGTCGAGGGGGAGTTCCGTTAGCACGACAGCGTGGTGACGGTGATGGTGACGTGATCCGTGTAGGGCTTCGCCTAAGCACTACGTGAATATGACCGGAGGCGTAAACTGTGGAGGGGGGCACCGCACACGGCTAATAATGTTTGTTGTATGTTCTAGCGGTGCCCCATATATATATAGTGTGAGTCTATTCTAATAACACCCTTAAGAGTCTTATTCTGCATACATTATGCTTATTCTGATAACATCATTGACACCGCAGCGCCGGCTGTGATCGAACCGCACGCAAGCAGTAAAAAAACACCACTCACCCCCCATCTCTGCACCCCCACCTCACCCACCCATCACCCACCTTTTCTCCCCTACGCCCACCCCAACCCACCACCTCCCAGCATCGCCGACGACCACCTCCCGGCGCGCGGCCAACAACCACCTCCTGGCGCACGGCCGACCACCACCTACCGGCGCGCCACCCAGCCACCACCTCCCTCCGCGCCGCCCGACCACCACCTCCCATCTCCCGCCAATGCCTGATCCCCAGCCCCACCCCCGGCGCCGCTCGCCGCCAACCGCGGGATCCGAGATGGCAACGACATACTGACAAGTTGCCCGCCGCCCCCCCGACCGTCCTTCTTCCAGAGGCCCGTCGAGGCGCCCCCACAACAAGCTCTCCCTGTCACCTCCCTCCGGCGCCGGCCGCCCTCTAACTATGCCACCACGGGTCCGACCACGCGCCGCCTCCGACGAGCCATGGCTGCCGCGCACCTCCTACGCCCTTCCACACGGCAGGGGCGCCCAGCAAGCTTCCCTCTGCCATCGTGCCTCGCGGCCGGCGCGACCCGTCCCCCACAGCCGGATTCGTCCGTATCGGCCCCGTACGCAGCTGCGGGCACTGCGTGGCGGCCGTCCATGCTCCTACCCTCGGTGTTAGCTCAATCCATCCATCCCCCTGCCGGATCCATCCACCCTCTTGCTGGATCCGAGCCTCCTCACCGGCGTTAGCATATGGGGCAGGCGAGCCCAAGCCACGTCGCCGTGCGGGTGGCCGCAACCAACGGCTGGCCCTGCCTCCGTATACAGCCGCCGCCAACACCCTTCCCTCTGACTACTAGGTCGTGCAGTTCGGCCGGTGAGTCCGTGCAGCTTGCCGACGACGGAACTGCAGCTCGGCCGACAAGCGCGGGGGTGCGGCTCGCCAGCTCCTTCATCCGCATTTTACCCGCTGCTTGCAGTTAATTTTGATTTTTTTGAAGCTCACGGAATTTTGTTTTGAAGTTCTCTGTGACATCCATGGCGTTGGCTGCGCTTCTACGGTGCGGCTGGATGTCCACCGGCGAGCATGCTTGCCGTCCGGTGGCGCGAATCTTGTGGTCGGATGTGCAATGACCAAAATAACACGGTTGGGTCACCGGTGTAGTAAGCAGGCGCGTGAGAGGACGACGGGTGTGTAGTTTGGTTTCGGTTTTGCAGTGAAGTTTTAATGCAGTTCATTTTTTATTTTGCATTTTGAATGACACTTCCCTCGATTGTGAATGACACTCGTCTCCAGTAGGTTCATGTGTTTTGAAAAAAAATTATGCTACCAAAGAGGTTCACTACTCGTCTTCAAGCAGCTCATAAGTCATATTTTGAAGCTCACTTTGTTCTCTCATGCTGTTTGTTATAAAACTCCATGATTCCCTTCGTAAACAGAAACCAAAACTTCTCAAAGAAGCTCGCTTCTTATTAGATGTAGTTCACTCGCTCACTCCCTGCGGTCCACTCGCTTGGTCAACGTGTGTAAAAAAATTAATAAGTATGAAAAAAGACAACGATAACTCATGAGGTTCACTTTGGGTAGTGTTACGGTTCACTTTCAGAAGTGTTGTGGTCCACTCTCGTTTGAAAAAAAAGTTGAAAAAAGACAACAAAAACTTGTGCGGGAAAGTTTATGTCCGACAAAAAGAAATCATGAAGTTCACTTGACTGCCTGCTGCAGTGCGGTTTTCTGTTTGAAGCAGTGCGGTCTTCTATCCGATGAAAGGTCCACTCGCTTGGTCAACACGCGTAAAAAATTAATCAGTATGAAAAAAGACAACAAGAACTCATGAGGTTCACTTTGGGTAGTGTTACGGTTCACTTTCGGAAGTGTTGTGGTCCACTCTTGTTCGAAAGAAAAGTTAAAAAAAAGACAACAAAAACTTGTGCGAGAAAGTTTATGTCTGACAAAAAGAAATCATGAAGTTCACTTGACTGTCTGCTGCAGTGCGGTTTTTCGTTTGAAGCAGTGTGTTCTTCTGACCGATGAAGTACACACGACGATTTTGGTCTCGCGAAAAACAGAGTGTCCGCTTTTCGGTAAAATCAAAACTACTCTTAAACCGTAAGTAATTAGAGAGAGTGTTCTACATGGAAAAGTTGCATCTCATCGATATCTTTCCAATGGCATATCATTTGAATCATTTCGACAAACGGTTTATAAAAATTTCAAGAAAAACGGCCGCTGCCACTCGTCGTCCGCCGCACGATTTTCAAAATTAACTTAAAATTGTAAGAAATCTCAAAACCATTTCTACATATGAAAGTTGCGCCTTGTCCATAGCTTTCCAACGACCTATTACATGCCTCGTTTCGACAAACGGTTCAAAAACTAGAGCGAAAACAGTACCGAAAATTGCAAAAATTTCAACAAAACAGAATTCCGCGATTTAGTAAATTTGAAACTGCTCTTAAACCGTAATGTATTAGATAAAACAATAGTTATGAAAAAGATGCGCCTCGACGATATCTATCCAACAGTGTATCATTTGCCTCATTCCAACAAGCGGTTTAGAAAAAAACGCGAAAAAACGCTCGCTGCCACTCTTTGTGGGCCGCACCGTTTTTGAAACTGCTCTTAAACCGCGGGGAATCTCAAGAAGTGTTCAACATGGCGAAGTTGCGCCTAATCCGTAGCTTTCCAACGGTATATTATACGCCTCGTTCCGATAAACGGTTAAAAAAGTAGAGCGGAAACAGTACCGAAAAAACACTACGCACAGTTTTTTCCGACGCGAAGTTCACTAGTCTCTGTAATGCAGTGCTCTTGCTAAAGAAAGTGCAGTGCCCTCGCGTTGAGCATGCAGTGCGGAAAGTATTATCAAAATAACTATTCTGATAATATTATCAGAATAGGTTGGAGGGGAGGAGAGGCAGCCAAGGGGCGCCCCAAGTAGGAGGAATCCTACTTGGGGTCCTCCCAATTCGGCCTACCCCCTTTCCTATTCCTATTCAGAGTAGGAAGGGAAGAGGGGGAAGGGGGAATCCTATTCCCTTTTTTCTTTCCTTCTTCCCCTTTCCTTCTCC
>NC_041388.1:164977418-164980395 GCF_002162155.2 Triticum dicoccoides
GTTTCCCCTCTTGGCCCATTAGGCCCATGTAGCTTGCCGGGGGTTGCCTGGGACCCCTTCCGGTGACCCGATTGGTACCCGGTACTCCCATAACACTTCAGGTGTCCGAATACTATCATCCTATATATGAATATTTACCTCTTGACCATTTAGAGACTCCTCGTCATGTCCGTGATCTCATCTAGGACTTCGAACAACATTCGGTCACCAAATCACATAACTCATATAATACAAAATCGTCATCGAACGTTAAGCGTGCGGACCCTACGGGTTCGAGAACTATGTATACATGACCGAGACACCTCTCCGGTCAATAACCAATAGCGGAACCTGGATGTTCATATTGGTTCCTACATATTCTATGAAGATCTTTATCGGTCAATCCATAATGACAACATACGTTACTCCCTTTGTCATCGGTATGTTACTTGCTCGAGATACGATCGTCGGTATATTCATACCTAGTTCAATCTCATTACCGGGAAGTCTCTTTACTCGTTCCGTAATGCATCATCCCGCAACTAACTCATTAGTCGCATTGCTTGCAAGGCTTATCATGACGTGCATTACCGAGAGGGCCCAGAGATACCTCTCCCATACTCGGAGTGACAAATCCTAATCTTGATCTATGCCAACCCAACAAACACCTTCGGAGATACCTGTAGAGCATCTTTATAATTACCCAGTTATGTTGTGATGTTTGATAGCACACAAGGTATTCCTCCGGTATCCGGGAGTTGTATAATCTCATAGTCAAAGGAATATGTATAAGTCACGAAGAAAGAAATAACAATAAAACTGAATGATCATAATGCTAAGCTAACGGATGACTCTTGTCCATCACATCATTCTCCTAATGATGTGATCCTATTTATCAAATGACAACACATGTCTATGGTTAGGAAACTTAACCATCTTTGATTAACGAGCTAGTCTAGTAGAGGCTTACTAGGGACACGATGTTTTGTCTATGTATCCACACATGTATCAAGTTTCCGGTTAATACAATTCTAGCATGAATAATAAACATTTATCATGATATAAGGAAATATAAAATAACAACTCTATTATTGCCTCTAGGGCATATTTCCTTCAGTCTCCCACCTGTAATAGAGTGAATAATCTAGTTCACATCGCCATGTGATTTAACACGAATAGTTCACATCTTTATGTGATTAACACACATAGTTCACATCGCCATGCGACCAACACCCAAAGGGTTTACTAGATTCAATAATCTAGTTCACATCGCTATGTGATTAACACCCAAAGAGCACTAAGGTGTGATCATGTTTTGCTTGTGAGAGAAGTTTAGTCAACGAGTCTGCCACATTCAGATCCGTATGTATTTTGCAAATTTCTATGTCTACAATGCTCTACATGGAGCTACTCTAGCTAACTGCTCCCACTTTCAATATGTATCCATATCAAGACTCAGAGTCATCCAGATCGGTGTCAAAGCTTGCATCGACGTAACTCTTTATGATGAACTCTTTATCACCTCCATAACCCAGAAATATTTCCTTAGTCCTCTTTAGGTACCTAAGGATAATTTTGACCATTGTTTAGTGATCTACTCCTGGATCACTATTGTACCCCCTTGCCAAACTGATGGCAAGGCACACAACAGGTCTGGTACACAGTATGGCATACTTTATAGAACCTATGACTGAGGCATAGGGAATGACTTTCATTCTCTCTCTATATTCTGCCGTGGTCGGGTTTTGAGTCTTACTCAACTTCACACCTTGTAACACAGGCAAGAACCATTTCTTTGATTGATCCATTAACCGCTTCAAAACTTTACCAAGGTATGTGCTTTGTGAAAGTCCTATCAAACGTCTTGATCTATCTCTATAGATCTTGGTGCCCAATATATAAGCAACTTCACCGAGGTCTTTCATTGAAAAATTCTTATTTAAGTATCATTTTATGCTATCTAGAAATTCTGTATCATTTCCAATCAACAATATGTCATCCACATAGAATATCAGAAATGCTATAGGGCTCCCACTCACTTTCTTGTAAATACAGGCTTCACCATAAGTCTGTATAAAAAAACCATATGCTTTGATCACCTCATCAATGCGTATATTCCGACTCCAAGATGCTTGCACCAGTCCATAGATGGATCGCTGGAGTTTGCACACTTTGTTAACACCTTTAGGATCGATAAAACCTTCTGGTTGCATCATATACAACTCTTCTTTAAGAAATCCGTTAAGGAATGCAGTTCTTGAAATTCGTTTGCCAGATTTCATAAAATGTGTCAATTGCTAACACAATTCGGAAAGACTTAAATGAAGGAAATATGCCCTAGAGGCAATAATAAAGTTGTTATTTATATTTCCTTATATCATGATAAATGTTTATTATTCATGCTAGAATTGTTGGGGAACGCAGTATTTCAAAATTTTCCTACGATCACGCAAGATCTATCTAGGAGTGCATAGCAACGAGAAGAGTGTGTCTACGTACCCTCGTAGACCGGAAGCGGAAGCATTTAGTAACGCAGTTGATGTAGCCGAACGTCTTCGCGATCCAACCGATCCTAGCACCGAACGTACGACACCTCCGTGTTCAGCACACGTTCAGCTTGATGACGTCCCTCAAGCTCTTGATCCAGTTGAGGATGAGGGACAGTTTCATCAGCACGACGGCGTGGAGACAGTGATGATGAAGTTACCAGCGCAGGGCTTCGCCTAAGTACTACGACGATATGACCGAGGTGGTAAACTGTGGTGGGGGGCATCGCACACGGCTAAGACAATTGATCTAGTGTGTTCTAGGGTGCCCCTACCTCCGTATATAAATGAGGAGAGGGGGAGGCCAGCCGACCCCTGTAGGGCGCGCCAGAGAGAGGAGTCCTGAGTCCTAATATGATTCCACTTGGTGGAAGGAGGAAGAAGGAAGGGAGAGGGAGAGGGGAAGGAAAGGGGGGCACTGCCCAGTTCCCCTAGTCCAATTTGAACTGCCA